>NC_039366.1:41585974-41874843 GCF_003573695.1 Papaver somniferum
AGATATTGTGGAATCACAAACGATGAGAGGAAGTGTTTGTGATTACTTTTATATCTTTCCTGTGGGAGATATCAATCTCAAGCCAATTATTACAATTGTACTCGTACGATAGAAACAACAAGATAAGATCACACAACTAAGAGAAAGTAGTATCGGTCTGGCTTCACAATCCCAATGAAGTCTTTAAGTCGTTAACCTTGTTTAGAAAGAAGAAACCAAAGGTTAAAGGAGAATCGACTCTATCTTATCACAACTAGTATCACACAGAAGGTGTGGGGATTAAGTTTCCCAGTTGCTAGAGTTCTCTCTTATATAGTCTTTCAAATCAGGGTTTGCAATCAATGTTAGCTTGGTAACAAAGCATTCAATATTCACCGTTAGATGAAAACCTGATTAGATTCAAGCTAATATCTTTCAACCGTTAGATCGAAAACTAGCTTGTTACACACAAATGAAATGCACGTTTTTACATTTGTATAACCGTACCCAAAGTTGTACATTTTTTGGTTCAACAATAGTCAACCAAATGGTTAGCCATATGATCACTTTCATATCAACCATATTCTTCTTCACCATAACTAGTTCAAGTGACTCAAATGAACTAGTTAGAGAGTTGTTCAATTGCAAGGAAATCTTATGTAACTACACAAGGCACAATCGAAGCAAAAACGATTTGATTCACTCGAATCGGTTCATGAACTATATAGCCACGGTTTGCATTTTGCATTCCTCAGTTTATATAAGAATAAGTTTACAAACATCATTTTTAGATATAACCTACTCAAGTTCGCGGACTGGGTTCGCGGACTTAAGTTCACGGAAGGAGTTCACAAACTCCAGCATAAATCCTCGGGTTGAGAACTTCTGCCAGTTCGTGGACTGAGTTCGCGGACTTGGCTCACGCCAGATTCCGTTTCTCTTGATCAACAAAGTTCGCAAACTTCGGTTCAAGGAATAAGGACTTACACATATACATGTTTCCACAATAATTCTTATATCCTCCAATGGTTATATTATCTAAACTCTCATTTCAATTATTGAAACATTCTTAGAGAATGTTGATATTCTATAATTGTTATTCACAAGCTATTTTTCGTCAAAGTAAGCAATTTCCAAAGTGATTGAAACTTGTCATGACTTTCGTCACTAGGTAAAGACGAACTTGGCTAAAGTGAAATCTTACCAACTCATATTTCGAGAAATAGATAAGCGAAAAAAACTTGGCTCGAAATAGCAAATGTGTATAATCTAAGTCTATATAGCAAAACGACTTTTGTCTCAAGATAGGAAATAAATAGACTTTTGAGTGATAGATAAGTTCAAGTTTCCACATACCTTTTAGTCGATGAAGATCCATCGGTTCCTTGAGTAGTCCTTCGTCTTGTATGATGATTGCCATGGAGTTCTTGAGCTCAACTACACTTTCTATCCTAGTCCGAGACCTTAGCTATAGTAGACTAGAAATCAATACTTATAGTTTTGATCACCAACATTGACAAACATGCTTGAGATAACAATGCATGCGAGTTCGACCGAGAAATGCTCTAATAATCTCCCCATTTGTCAATTTTAGTGACAAAACTATCAATACATATGGAATACAAAAAATAAACAAATTAACTTTTGTAGCTCCTATTCCACATGCCTAATCTTCAACATTACTCGAAATCTTCGTCACTTCCAAGTACTCCAATGATCCCAAAGGTTGTAAGTTCAGCATCATCGTTGTTGAAAATTCGTAGCTATAACAACGAGAAAACAAGAGTTCTCAATCATTGTTATACAGTGTCATAGTATCATTACACATCGTCAAAGTTCAATTATATCACAACTTCAACAACAATAATATGGTGATATATATCGCTCCCCCTTAGTCAATACTCCATCTCACATGTAAACCACTCCCCCTTACATAATGATCCGAAAAACCATATGTATTTTTAGTGTGAACTACATATTAATTCTCCCCCTTTTTGTCAATAAAATTGGAAAAGGTACAAGGACGGGATCCTAATGAAATTTCCGAAAGAGACATTTCATGACCAAAAGAAAGCAAAAATATATCATCTTATTTATATGCAATCATAAAGCCGAAGCTAAATGCATACATCAAGGAGTTTGTAAAGATACAAAATAACCCCTATAATATTCCACAGCTGCACTCCCCACAAAGATTTTGAAATTAAGTACAAGTACAATTAAGAACTCTCCCCATAAAATGTCATTCCCGAAAGAACAACAAGAGCGACCTTAATTTCGAAAGAAAAGAAGGATTTCATTTGACACAACACACAAAGAATTTTGACAGAAAAACAAATCCTACGGAAACAAATACAGAATTGTAGTAAACACTACTGGAGTTTCAGACTCCATTTCCCAAAAGATCGAGATAATCACAGGGGAAAGAGTCATAGAAACAATTAATGAACCAAAACAACACCAATAGACTGCCGTAAGTGTTGAAAAGTGGCAGTGTCTAATGGTTTGGTGAGAATATCAGCCAATTGATGTTCGGAAGGCACAAATTCCATACTTACGATACCATTTTCATAGAGATCTCGAATAAAATGGTACCTTATATCAATGTGCTTTGTTTTTGAGTGCTCAACGGGATTCTCAGTAATTCGAATCACACTAGATTTATCACAAAAGATCTTCATTATTCCAGTATCAATTCCATAATCAGTTGGAATTTGTTTCATCCATAGGAGTTGAGTGCAACATGAGCCAACAACAATATATTATTCTTCACATGTAGACAGTGATTGTGAATTCTGCTTCTTGCTATGCCAATCCACAAGATTCAGTCATACGTAGTAGAAACCCCCTGATGTACTTTTTCTGTCTTCCATACATCCTTCCCAGTCAGCATCTTAATAAGCAGAAGGTCAGTGTTAGTATCAAAAGTATAAGATATACCATACCCGACAGTGTGATTGACATATCGTATGATCCTTTTTGCAGCTGCAAGATGAGATTCCTTTGGATTCACCTGGAATTTATCACAGCAACCAACACTAAAAGAAATATCAGGTCTAGTAGCTGTAATATATAAAAGGCTACCAATAATAGATCGACACAATTTTTGATCTACTTTTACTCCTTTATCATCTCTGTGCAGTTTACCAGTAGTGGGCATAGGTGTCAGTTTTGGAGATGACTTATCCAGACCGAATTTTGATACAAGATCCCTTACATACTTTTCTTGGGATAGGTAAATTTCATCCTTATGTTGTTGAATTTGTAATCCTAAGAACAATTTTAATTCACCAACATTAATTGCTCATTTCAAATTCTTTAGCAAGAGAGACTTGGAAATCCTTTGCAAATCTCTCAGAAGTTGAACCATAGATGATATCATCTACATAGACTTGAGCAATGACAACATCTTTCCCACTCCATTTGGTAAACAAAGGTTTATCGGCTCCGCCTCTTGAAAAAACTTTTCAAATAAGAGAAGTGGTAAGTTTTTCAAACCAGACTCTAGGTGCTTGTTTTAACCCATATAATGCTTTTTTAAGCTTAAGAACATGATCTGGGAAATCAAGGTTTTCAAATCCTTTTGGTTGAGAAACATATACTTTCTCCTTTAGAATTCCGTTTAGGAATGCGGATTTTATATCCATTTGGAAAAGCTTAACCTTGAGAAAACAAGCATGAGCTAATAAAAGTCTAATGGACTCAAGTCGTGCCACGGGAGAAAAAAATTCGTCAAAGTCGATACCTTAAATTTGTGAGTATCCTTGAGCGACAAGTCTGACTTTATTTCTGATAATTGTGCCAAATTCATCAGAATTGTTCTTGAATATCTATTTTGTTCCAATAATATTAACATTGAAGGGACAAGGTACGAGTTCCCATACGTCTTGTCTTTGAAATTGATTTAACTCTTCATGCATTGCATTCACCCAAAAGGGATCATTCACATCTTTATCAATATTTCTTGGTTCTACTTGTGACAGATAACAACCAAAATTGCACATGTTTTGAAGTTGCCCTCTAGTCTTAGATGTAGAATCTCTTCCCCCTATAATACTGTTGGGATCATGATTCCTTTGAACCCAGAGGTGTCGTGGAGGGACACGTTCTCGTTCGTCAGGAGTAGCCTGATCAGTGCTCTTCTCCTCGTCACTAGAAATCTCAGGATCAGCAAAAGTTTGGATAACTTCAACTGATTGTGGTATTTCTTTGATTTTCTCAATTGTCTCAATTGGAGGAAATTTAGCAGGAGGATTATCATGATGAAAATCACTAATATCATCAATGATAATGTTAGCAAATTCCATCATGACCTGGGTTCTGGGATTAAATACTCGAAAACCACGGCTATCAGAGGCATAGCCAAGAAAGATACCTTCATCACTTTTGGTATCGAATTTCCATCTATGTTCTCAATCTTTAAGGATATAGCACTTACTTCCGAACACTCTAAGATACTGTAGGTTGGTTCTTCCATACCACAACTCATAAGGAGTGTTTAGGGTTTTAGACCGTAAGTAAACACGGTTGATCAAATAACATGCTGTAAAGACAGCTTCTCCCCAAAACCTTAGAGGTAAGTTTTTTTTATGGAGAGCATTACCCTGGCCATTTCCTGAATGTTCCTATTCTTTCTTTTTGCAACTTCATTAGCTTGAGGAGTAATGGGTGGTGAGTATTGTTGAATAATCCCCAGTTCGTCACAAAATTCAAACACCTTAGTGTCCTTGAATTCAGTTCCACGGTCGCTCCTAATTTTCTTTAGTTTGCAACCTTGATCGTTCTGGATTCTTTTAAAAATAATCTTGAATTCATCAAGGGTTTCATTCTTATGAGACATAAATGCAACCCAAGTGAATCTAGTGTAGTCATCTACCATAACTAAAGCATACTTCTTACCCGCAACCGTGGGTTGTTGAATTGGTCCGAAGATATCCATATGAATTAAATCAAGTGGAGCTTTAGTGCGAATATCTCGAGATGATTTATGGTGAACTTTCTTTTGTTTACCCTTTTGACAGGCACCACATACACCTTCAATCTTTGCATTGATTTTGGTAATGCCTCTAACAAGTTCTTTTTTAATGATATTAGTTAGAAGACGGTAGTGGATGTGACCAAAATGCTCATGCCAAAAATGTGTAGATTCCACCTTAGTCAAATTGTAACATTTGCTGAACTGAGTATCAAGAAGATAACAGTTGTTTTACCACGAGTTCCTTGAAAAATTACTTTCGCAGTTTTGTCTACAATGTCACATCCATTTGCATTGAAGACAACTCGATGGCCTTTGTCACAAATTTTACTAACAAAAAGAAGATTTGCAGTCATACCTTTTACGTAGACTACATCATGGATTTCAGGTACACCGGGTAATTTTATTGTCCCCTTCTTGCTTATGTAGCAACAACTCCTATCTCTAAATGTTATAGGCCCGCCTTTATAGTCGTCTGAGGAGACGAACCAAGTGAGATCACCTGTCATATGTCTACTACATCCACTATCAAGAAATCATTGAAAGGGTGATGTTGATTTTAAAGAAAAAGCTCCCATACTATTAGTACTATTCTGTTTAGGGTTTCCTGACAGTTTTGTATGTCCTTTTAGAGCAGCAAAAAGTTGTTTAGTTCTCTTGTGAAGATTACTTGCAACTTTTAGATTCTTTTGAAAAGACACACAATCATGTTAAAAGTGATTGGAGGAATCACAAAACAAACATGGGCCAACACCTTTTAGTTTGGTAGAGCGGTTCTGAGTCAAATCAGTTTTCACAATATCTAATCGTTGTTTATCACCTGATCTATGACAGTTCTTCAGAGAGGAACAACTGGAGTTACTCAAATCCATCAAAGGACTTATAATGAGTTTCAAATCCTTAAGTATTGCAATTTCAGCAACAAGAATTGATCCGGATTTGTTCATCCAACCTTTTCTGGAGAATAACCAGTTTATCAGAACTTTTTCTAGATTGGTTTTTAAACCTGGTGAAGCGTTACAAGAGACTTTATCTTCCATAGAGTCAGATCGCTACAAACACAGACTTGTATGGTCTTGAACGTGTTTGCCTGCTCTGATACCAATTGAAAAAGCGGGGGGTACAACAACCACAACCCAATATTTCTCTTCGCAATCTGTATGGACAAACTCCAATATACTTTCTAGAGAATCAACTAGACAGTCAGACTCAATCTAGATAAAAAGTATATCAAAGAGTTTATATCTCAATCTCTCGATTTGATATATATTCAAGCAAATATAAATCTGTGAGTCTTTATCAAATACTAGAGAGATAACTTGGATGTAACCAAACACCAATATCCAAGTGTCAATCAATTTAAATCAACAACCAAAAGGTCGGATATTCTAATTGATTGAACAACACACAACCTGTGATATTTCAATTATATAACAAAATATAATGCGGAAAAGAAATAACACAGACACCAGAATTTTGTCAACGAGGAAACTGCAAATGTAGAAAAACCCCGGGACCTAGTCCAGATTGAACACACACTGTATTAAGCCGCTACAGACACTAAATTATTCCAAATTAATTTCGGTCTGGATTGTAGTTGAACCCCAATCAATCTCACACTGATCCAAGGTACAGTTATGCTCCTACGTCTCTGATCCCACCAGGATGCTACGTACTTGATTCCCTTAGATGATCTCACCCACAACTAAGAGTTGCTACGACCCAAAGTCGAAGACTTTAATAAACAAATCTATATCACACAGAAAAGTCTACGGTAATAGATAAATCCGTATCCCACAAATATACCTACGAGTTTTGTTACGTCTTTAAATAAATCAAGGTGAACATGAACCAATTGATAAACCGGACTTATATTCCCGAAGAACAGCCTAGTATTATCAATCACCTCACAATAATGTTAATCGACGCAGCGAAAAAAAATATTATGGAATCACAAACGATGAGACGAAGTGTTTGTGATTACTTTTATATCTTGCTTATCAGAGATATCAATCTCAAGCCAATTATTACAATTGTACTCGTACGATAGAAACAACAAGATCAGATCACACAACTACGAGAAAGTAGTATCGGCCTGGCTTCACAATCCCAATGAATTCTTTAAGTCGTTAACCTGGTTTAGAAGAAGAAACCGAAGGTTAAAGGAGAATCGAATCTAGCTTAGGACAACTAGTATCACACAGAAGGTGTGGGGATTAAGTTTCCCAGTTGATAGAGTTCTCCCTTATATAATCTTTCAAATCAGGGTTTGCAATCAATGTTTGCTTGGTAACAGAGCATTCAATATTCACCGTTAGATGAAAACCTGATTAGATTCAAGCTAATATCTTTCAACCGTTAGATCGAAAACTAGCTGGTTACACACAAATGAAATGCACGTTTTTATATTTGTGTAACCGTACCCAAAGTTGTACATTTTTTGGTTCAACAATAGTCAACCAAATGGTTAGCCATATGATCACTTTCATATCAACCATATTCTTCTTCACCATAACTAGTTCAAGTGACTCAAATGAACTAGTTAGAGAGTTGTTCAATTGCAAGGAAATTTTATGTAACTACACAAGACACAAATCGAAGCAAAAACGATTTGATTCACTCGAATCGTTTCATGAACTATATAGCCACGGTTTGCAATTTGCATTCCTTAGTTTATATAAGAATAATTTTACAAACATCGTTTTTAGATATAACCTACTCAAGTTCGCGGACTGGGTTCGTGGAAGGAGTTCACAAACTGCAGCAGAAATCCTCGGGTTGAGAACTTCCGCCAGTTTGCGGACTGAGTTCGCGGACTTGGCTCACGCCAGATTCCGTTTCTCTTGATCAACAAATTTCGCAAACTTCGGTTCAAGGAATAAGGACTTATACATATATGTGTTTCCACAAAAATGATTATACCCTCCAATGATTATATTATTTAAACTCTCATTTAAATCATTGAGACATTCTTAGAGAATGTTGATATTCTATAGTTGTTATTCACAAACTATTTTTCGTCAAACTAAGCAATTTCCAAAGTGATTGAAACTTGTCATGACTTTCGTCACTAGCTAAAGACGAACTTGGCTAAAGGGAAATCTTACCAACATATATTTCGAGAAATAGATAGGAGAGATAAACTCGGCTCGAAATAGAAAATGTGTATAATCTAAGTATGTATAGCAAAATATAAGTTCAAGTCTCCACATACCTTTTATTCGATGAAGATCCACCGGTTCCTTGAGTAGTCCTTCGTCTTGTATGATTATTTCCATGGAGTTCTTGAGTTCAACTACACTTTCTATCCTAGTCCGAGACCTTAGCTATAGTAGACTAGAAATCAAGACTTATAGTTTTGATCACTAACATTGAAAAACATTCTTGAGATAGCAATGCATGCGAGTTCGACCGAGCAATGCTCTAACAAGATTCCATTATGGTTTTGTATGCAGTTTGATAGATAAGTTCGAAGAAACCGGTACAAATATAAAGCATATCGGTGCAATTGATCCGGATGTGACTCCTAAGTTGGTGAAGCTCAAAGTACTCCTGAAGAAATAAGATCATTTAGGTTTGTCTTTGTCTAGCATTTGATATTTTAGATTATGTGAATAATTGAAATATATATTATGTCAAAGCCTTCAAAAGAAAACACAAGATATAGTAAAAATGTAACGGCTCTAGTCTCTAACACAAAAGTTCTACTTTGAAAATTAAAAGAGAAGGCTGGGAAATTTTTATTGACACGATGGAATTTTTCTGCATTGAACATGATGTTTATATCCCTGATATGGATGCTCGTTATATGCCATTCTTTTCAGCAACATGATAATATCACAGCGTACCATCACTGTCGTGTTGATATATTTACTGTTACAATTGATTTTTAGTTGTCAGGGTTAGATCTTACGTTTCCAGGGAACACAATGAAATTATCATTCTTAGCTCGTGTTTGAATCCTCGAGATTCTTTTAAGTCACTCACTGTTAACAGTCTCTGTAGTCTCGCTCAGAAGTTTTATCCTCTAGATTTCAGTCCACAAGAGGTACACGCTTTGAAAAATGAGTTGCAACATTATGGTTACTATGTAGTCAATCATATGAAATTTCAGAAATTATCAACTATTTCCGAGTTGTATCGCCAACTAGTCGTAACCAAGAAGGCGGAAACTTACCCTATGATTGACAAATAGATTCATATTGTACTGACTCTTCCTATTTCTACGAAAACTGCAGAATTTTTTTTTTCAGTAATGAAATTGGTTAAATCAACTACTCGCAACAAACTAGACCAAAATTTTCATTGCATGATGCTCTACATCAAACGAGTCATTGAAAGAGCTATCCATACCGATTGAATCATAGATAAAATCATAGATAAAGTTTAGGAGTTAAACAATCAAATGGTACAACTTAAGTATTAGGCATAGGCTGATAATGATCACTTTTTGGTAAAACAGTTTTATGTGTATATTTTGTATAAGTCAAAGTGTTTTCCCAAAAACTATCACCAACCCACATCCAAAACATACACATAAAAATCTTTACTTTTTGAATACATGATCTTCCATGGTCTCACTATATTTATTTGTTGTTACTTCTTAGTTCTTACTAACAAGTCCAGGCTAATCCATCGTTAGCAATGGCAACGCTAAGCATTTTAACTGGATATATTATTGAAATATTGTGTATCTTGATTAAGCAAATATTTACAATTCATTTGCTAGTAATTTTGTATTGATTGAACAAATATTGTTTTCCAGATGGCTGGATCCATTCGAAATTACATCAACCCAGATCAGGTGGAAGCATAATTCAGTTGCACAAATTAGAAACTAGCTTTTTCTTTTTTTACAATATTTTCTTTTTGAAAGATCTAGTTTCAAATCCTTAGTTCCGTCATTGCATGTTTTTAAAAGAGTTGGTTTTAATACATGTCTAGTTGTTTCTTCTCTCGTTGACTCCAAATTTCTTTTCTTCTGTTCTTTGGGCAAATGTCGCCTCCAGATCACTTTCTCCAGGCTCATCTGTTTTTATTTAATTTTCTTTACTTTTGCCAGTTTATTTTCAAGTAAAAAGTTAATGGAGTTCTTAGTCGTTTTTTTGTAACTAGGACTAGGACTACAGTCTAAGTACATGTTCCTAACTTGACCAGAAAAATTCCTACGCTTCCTTCTGGTTCACGAGATCGTGTCAAACTTTCAGATACGACTAGAAAAGATTCATACCCCTTTTTAAGTCGTAGTTACTGGTCTTTAAATTAAAGCACTGTTGAAAAAGGAAAGTAGGAAGACAAAAATGTAAAACATTTTAGGTGGGTAATATTTTCCTTATTTGAAGAAGAAGAAGAAAATGACATACCGTATCACTCTCGATTCTTATTATTTATAGTCTTCAGGCTACAGATCGTCTGTTACGAAATTCATCTGTTCCTCTATTCCAACCAATCCCCTACAGCCGCCTGTCTCCTATCAGTGTCTCCTATTATAACTACCACATTTCACAAAAATAGACGTGATATACTTGACTAAATTAACGGATTTTTTAAGAGAAAAATTAGGAAATATTTGGTGTACCTTATCTCTCTTCTGTTCATAGAATACTCCTAGCTTCCATGTCTAGCAACTTATATCCCCAGTCCCAGTCCCAGTCCCAGTCCCAGTCCAGTTCGTAATCTAAATTTTTGCAGAGCTTAAGACCGAAGAATTCAACAGTGCCTGCGAGCATTGCTTGTTTACAGTTCAAGACCAAAGAGTTCCTAATAATGAATTAATGATCCCCATAGCAGTTCTTTTTTCTGACATTTGGAAATGCAACCAATATATTTTCCCAACTAGTCTAGACAGTTGATAAATCCTGATCATGACTATTAAGTACGTTTCCAACTTAACTGTATTTGCTTTTGCTGCGATAGCGTGCAAGTCCTCCCAGTTAATTTATCATGAAACCTCGTTTGGAAAATCAATTGAATTTTTAACATCCATGACAAGGATCTGTAAGATTTTTAAGGATAATTAGAACAACCACAGTGGGCGATCAAACCTATAAATATGGTCTAGCAACGAGACGCAGTGGGACGGACTAAAGAGCAAAAGCCTGACTATAACCAAATCCTAGACTATATTTGGTCCGAGACCAAGACCAAACCCAAATATAGTCGAGCGAACTTAAAATGTACGTTTGTTAACGGGAAAAGTATAATGTACGTTTCATGTGGGGCGGTTGTATAGTCCCCGTTCCATGAGTTGTTGTGTATGGATCACCTTATAACTTCGCCTGGCTACTTATCAGGCGTACATTATACGCCCGCATAACATATGGTCTAACACTATATCTCCGCCTTATCATATGGTCTAACACTATATCTCCGCTTGATCATATATAATCCAGTACCGTTGTGTTAGAACACGGACTACACACAAATTTTGATTTTGTTTTGCTCTTTACTCTTTGATTTTGATCGCACCACTGCGGTTGCTCTTAGATTTTAAATTGTGTTCGTTTCTGTGCTAAAGGATTTGAGAATCAAATGGGAAACTTTGGATGTTACACGGTTTCCCTAGTCTTAACTCTTAAGTGTGATTATCTAAAATTAAAGTTTGTCTCACTACCGTGCAATTTTGAAGGTCATTTTATGCTAGCAGTAAATACTTATATGGATTTCGAACATGAACTGGTCATTGATAGTCTTCTTATCAACTGTTACGTAAACTGTCTAAACTGGTTACCACTGACAAAGCAGCAAAGTACTTAATCAAACTTATTTTACTCCAACAGTGCCTGCGAGCATTTCAAGACCAGTTACATTTTCCCATCGGAAACTTGCTAAAGATTGTGTGAATGCAAGCATGCGCAGTAGACAATATCTTCCCTGCAACTTTTGCACATAAACTGGAGCGATTCTTTCAGGATCAAAATGTTTTAGTAAGGCAATTCATAGATTTCCTATTTTACATAGTTTAACAAAAGTCTCTATCAATTTGTTCTACGGAAACAGAACAATAAGTAAAATGTTAAGAAAATAAAGAAGATGACGTTATGGAGTATATGCTAACGATGGACAGTAGAGATATAAGGTAAGTCAAATATTTCCTAATATTGCTCTTAGAAAATCTGATAATTTAGTCAAGTATATCACGTCTAAATTTGGAAAATGGGGCAGTTATAATAGGAGACACTTGGCTATAGGGGATTGGTTGGAATAGAGGAACAGTGGAGTTCCGTAACAGACGATCCGAAGCCTAGTCTTCATCCATCAACCAACCATTCCATTAATTAATTGAGTTGTGATTCTGAACCTAATCCTACTCAACTATGATTCATCACCTAGACTGGAAGTTTTGTCAATTAATTAAGTTCACTTCCAAGCGAGGAGATCTGTCAAAGTTGACAACCAAAGAAATTCTTTGTTTAATATTACTACTGTTTGTCACTCTATTACCTACTCTTTCGAATCTTAAATAGACGTATTATGTGTGCATTAGTCAAAATGTCTGCGAGACAAATTTTCTAAACATCTCTCACACTGCTCCAGATTTAACATAGAATATGCGATATCAATCTCTTGAACAGTATGTTAAGATTACATTTTGGTCGATTATGCCATTATTAATGCATTTTTTTCGTTTAACTTAATAAATTACGCAGGCTGTTTTTTTCTTTTTTCTTTTTGTCATGATGATAGAAAAACTGGAATAATCTGACTTCATCCACCACGAGGACTAGCCCTATGGGGATACTGGAGGCCGCATATGCCTCGGGGATATTTTCTGCTATTTAAAATGGTGTGTCATAAGAACACTTTATTTTGTAATTGCTGGAAGTTGAATATGCCAAAGATGCTTAGTTAAAGAAAAAAACGAAAATGTAGATACCATAATCTGTACGGACACATGGAGGATGATTAGAAGCTGCAGCTGGACACAAGACTACAGCAGCACACACCATATCAACCCCAACACAGCTTCAATCCTAAGCTAAGGATAGAAGAGTAATTCTCCAGAAGATATTTTCCCTTTATAAACCAAAACGATTAGGTCTAGAGGAAGGGGGCGCTTGGTCGTCATAAGAGAGAGGAGGGTTCTGTTTCTATTTCATTTCTCTCTTCTATTCTTGCTATGGATTACTCACAGAGAAATTGACGAAGCTCCTTCAATGTAACCCAACAATCTTAATAAACACATTAACTCTTTTTCACCCGTGGATGTAGACACTCCGTTGTCGAACCACGTATATGTTTGTGTTGATTTCTATTTCATTTCATTGCACTTAATTTCGTTCATGATTTGAGTCTATATCTTGTTATAGCCAGTACTTTATCATGTGTTTCAACTGGTTGTGCTACCAAATTAATGGTGTTCACAATTTGGTGCTAGAATCAGGCAATGGGTAAAGGATTTATCCTACCTGTTGTTCCAGATCTGTTACTGTTTAAGTTTTTATCTCTAAAATCGGTATTCAATTTTACAAATTTTCAATTTACTATTCATGGAAATGGTTCAAGAATCTCTTTTCTGGACTTGGTTCTTTTCAAAAAATCTATTTTACTTAGATTATCATATGTGCAGACCTTTATTAACTCTTCGAGTATCTTGATGAGTATTTTTTTCCTGGGTCTTTATAAGGGGTCCTCATCTTTTCAGTACATTTTTGCCCAAACACAACTTTGGCCTAATATTTTCTCTTGATGCATGGCTTTGTTCCTGCGTATTGAATGATTTTTGAGGTGCTAAGATGTTATACAAACTTTTCAGATTTGTTTCCTAATGATAAACCAGCCTTGTATTCAACTTTTTAGTATACCTCCAACCTATCATGGAACCGTCATGTTTAGATTTGATCGCTACCCAATCTTTGGATTTGTTTTTTATAGCGATGTTGGTTTCTAACCCAGTATTGTTTGGCCTTATCATTTTATAAAAACTCTTGTCGCTTTCGTTTTGAAACGAGCATAGCCTCGCTTTGATTTTTAACCCTGCCGTCGGTAGCTTTATATTCCCCGCAGTTTTTGCCTGGGGCTTATTCTATAAAAACTGGCCTGTAGTTGCAGTCCAAGCTAATGTTGGTTCAAATGGGTTTTTCCCTTCGTGATCTTTGAATTTCCTTATTTTCATCAAATGGGTTTTTACATGGCTAATAACTTAACCAGTTTATGAGGATCGTAACCTCCTCTTGATTAGTTTTCATTTTAAAACAAGATTTGAACCATCCTGCTTTTAAGCTAGCTTTTTTACTATTTGTCAAAATGTTCTAATGAGTTCTGTGTTTGGAACTCCACTAATAACCAACAACTGAAACACTCTGAAATCATTTCTAGGTTTACCTTAATTTCTACTATTTTGTTTTCTACTGGTCTTTCCTTTTATTTATTTAGTTAAAGGACTCACTTGTAGGAGGGATGTATACCACCGCTGTGGCTCCCTCGACATGATAAGATGCATCGTCACAAGGACTGTATGTGGTCCAATGCAACGGAAGACAAGGAACCAGGGTCATGGTATAACTCATGTCTGATGTCGACAATGGCATGAAAATGCCAGGTCTGATGTCGGCGACGATGAGTTAGCCTACCGGCCATACGATGGTATAATTACGAAGCATGCTTCGTTATCAAAATGATGACAATGTAGGCTTCCAATGAAACGGCAGAAAATGAGCCAGAGTCACGGTTAACTCAAGTCTGATATCGACGTTGGCATGAAGGTGCCAAGTCCGACATCGACGACGATGAGTTAACCCACCTCTAATGTCGACGCCAAGTTTGATATCGACGAAGGCATGAAGATGCCAAGACTGATATCGGTGATTGAGTGATAACAGAACCCTCCTAAGGCAGAGTTCACCTAAGTGGACGATGAAGTTCAAAGTCCACTCCGATGATGCAGCTCCAACCACTAATGGTCATGAGACCGGGAACATGAAGTATTCTAATACTTCTTCGTTCTCATACTTCACGCATTCTTACCGATGAATGCTTCGGAATTCCTCATGCATTCTTATCAAAGAATACTTGCTGCAGAATTTCTCATACTTCATGCATTCTTATCGATGAATGCTTCGGAATTCCTCATGCATTCTTATCCAGTTTTTATGGATTAACAAGCACACCACAACCAAACCATGATGACAATGAATAAAAGTCCGACGGCCAAAGTGCAACAAAAACCAAGAACCCAAGTTTTCCCATGACAATCCAAAGTCTTGCTAGGATGCTAATCCTCGAAGTGGCCAGCTAGAAAACCAAGCAAGAGAGGACCAAGAGAATTTGCAGTGATCTTTAGGCCAATCAAAAGTCGATGGATTTTGAAAGTCAATGACGATGAAAAACCAACGAAGATACATGATCTGATGACGACGGTCTTGGGAAACGAAGAGCTAAAGTCTTGTTACAATATCCAAAGTCCGCTGATGCAAACCCGGACATGACGACGGCGTATAACCTGGAAGCAAAAATGCAAAGCTCAGTTTTGGTCCAAAGATGACGCATGTGAACCAAAGTATGATTTTCAAGTTACGAAGTGCAACAGGGACGATTGCACAGGGTATTAATACTAAAGGGATTGTTCGACTCAAGGGATTACAATAAGTTATTGCAGGTCTAACCTTCTTTGGTACATCGACGAGAACGATTCTACCCCCAGTGGTGCAACTTCGGTCTATCAACACGACGGTATATCTTCGGCTCCATATCCAGATAATGCAGCTCCGTCTCAAAAGGGACTATAAATTAAGCTAAAAAACCAGTGGAGGCAACTAAAAGAGTTTGGCTCAAGCTTAGTTAAAAGCATGTGTCGGAATACAACTAGAAGCCACGGTTTAACCCAAGACTGACGTCAACGATGGCATGAAAATGCCAAGTCTGATGTAGACGACGATGAGTTAACATACTTTCTTCAAGAGTTAATTATGAAGCATACTTCAAGGAGGTCTATGACTGGCACGATCGTAATAAACGAGGTTGCTGCAGTCTAGTGACGATGATGCAAGGTCTACCAGCGTACAACTCAAGCCCAATGACTCTTCTTCCACCCCGATGACACAGAGCACCAGCCAAAGTCCGATGTCAGTAGTGCTTGCCAAAACCCGAAGCCGAATACAGATGAACTGAAGAACCGAAGACTGACGCCAATGTTTCATAACTGATTGTCATAATCCTGCAATGTCGATTCAAAATCCGCAGACAAAGATGCAAGGCCTGAAGAAGATGATCCAAGGTTCGAAGTCATATGATGCTCGATGTTAATAATCCAAGTTAACCCGGACTACAAAGTGTCTCGTAGTTCAAAGAGCGAAGAAGGCAAGCTAAAGAGATGATTTGTCTCGTAGTTCAAGGAGCCAAGAAGGCAAGCTAAAGAGATGATCTTAAGTCCGCTGATCTTAAGAAGGAAATCCAATGATGTGAATCCTAAAGAGATGATCTTAAGTCCAATATCGACAGTGCGGCTTGATTCACTAATTATGGAAGTATCAAAAGTTTCAGGGATTACATACCTAATACAAGGACCTGGTAACGATATGCAAATATGATGACGTTGCTTCATACTGAACACTATGGTTCAATACACGAAGCTTCAAAACACGTCATCATAATTAACGAAGCTTCAAAACACGAAGCCTTAAAACACGAAGCCTTAAAACACGAAGCTTCAAAACACGAAGCTAAGGACGAAGCCTTAAAACACGAAGCCTCAAAACACGAAGCTAAGGACGAAGCTTCAAAACACGAAACTTCAAAATACGTCATCATCATAATTAACGAAGCTTCAAAACACGAAGCTAAGGACGAAGCTTTAAAATACGAAGCTGATGACAAAACCTTCAAATTACGAAGCGAATGACGAAAGCTTTGTATCAGTAGGATGGACTTGCCTTAAACTAAGCATCAATGCTTAGTATGATGATGTGAGAGCTGATGCTTCATTCTTTATAAGAATGATTCTTATACTTCCGTTCATACGCAAAGTACGAACCTCGTTCATACGCAAAATGGGATGCCATCGATGGCACCATTACGATGCGATAAAGATGCCAATTCCAACGACGAAACACGAGTCTGATGTATCTGCGTTCCCCCACTCCAGCGATGGTGTACCTACGTTTTCTTCCCATCTTCGATCTTCATTCCAATAACGATGCTGAAAGCAAACTTGAGAAGAGTTCGCTCGGCGCTCAGCTCTGCCCTATGATGCATACAGACTGTACTCCGATGACGCCACTCGGACAAGGAGAGCTAGAGAATCTGCAATATGTTTAATATATAAGACAACTCTCATTGTCTCGTTGTCTATATAAGACAAGTCTAATATATCATGCAATGACAACAAGGCGGTTGTTGTGATGACGTATTTTCACATGATTTATGATAAGGGTCTTTTCAGCATCCCATTTTGCGTTATTTCAAGTATATCCAAAGCTAACAATGAGCCAAAGGCTCACAACTATGATCCAGAATTGATGGTCGCAGCGGACGGTCAATGTTACGGAGCAATCTCCCTGAATTCTATCTTCATGAAGATACCCTTAAAAAAGAGATATGATCTTCGTAAATGAAGATATCCCTTACCACAGAGATGGAAGATATCTTTTTCGCATTCACAACGATGATCCAAAATCCGGTGGGGATGCTCCAAAGACATCAACGATGCATAATCCAATGGAGAGTGCAAATCTTTGCAACGACGATTCGAAGACGAAGGCGTCTGTACAATAAATGAGAAGTAGCGCAGACATGATGCTTGCTGAAGACGACGATTATTGCTCCAGACACCGCACTAGTTAACTACTGAGAAGCATAAGAAGCTTGGCCAATATGGTGTCGGCCCCACTCCGAAAATATAGCTTCAGTTAAATTCCGATGATGCATGATGATGACAATACGATTCCCTACAAGCTCCTAAAGTGTCCTTGGGGTTTAATAATTTTAACCCAATCAATAAACAAAGGTCAATCTCGAGGTCTTTTTGGCGGTTTTCAAGTTGCTAATTGAAATTAAATAATTTCATAGTTGGTATTACTAACGAGTATCTTGAAGCACAAGAAATAAATTAATTTCTTGTCCTGGACCGATCCTAAAACGAGCGGGTAATACAATATGAGATTAAATATCTCACGTGGATACCAAGTAAACAAGCCTTCTATTGTAACCTCGAAACTTTTTTCACTCAAAGATGCCCGACGGAAATACACACAGAAGCATGTGCTGGTTGTTACAGATCTCCAGCAAATCATGATTTTTGGCAACTGCAATAGAGAAAAAGTGACAGCAACGGAGAAGTTAATAAATTCTTCGTCGGGGCAATCATTTCAAAAGCACAGTTCAAGGGGCAGCTCAAATTCGACAGCCTAAGCATCCTACGTTAGAGCAGATACTTTTGCTTTCGCAAGCTTCAAGAACCACCTTCCGAAACCAAAAGGGGGCATACACACACTAAAGAGTTTGCAAATATTCAGACTCCTTGCATCTTGTTTATATTAGCATACATTGTTATATGCATTTGATACATTTCAATTCGGAATAATGCATACATTTCCATAAATTGGATTCGTTTTTGGATACTAATGCATATAATGGAGAACCGGGGCAAGCACCACCGGTCTCATATCTTCATACGGGTAAAGCGTTCACACGCAATCTCTCCGGACTCCCCCATAAGCGTCTATGAGTGTACGACCAGGGGGAAGGCTTCCATAAGAAAGAGATGCCCAACATGACATGCCTTTGGCAGCTCAGCGGAACGGGTGTTTGCAAAACATTCAGTTTTACACCACGTCTCCGGGAGATTTTCA
This sequence comes from Papaver somniferum, assembly GCF_003573695.1. Lineage (NCBI taxonomy): Eukaryota > Viridiplantae > Streptophyta > Magnoliopsida > Ranunculales > Papaveraceae > Papaver > Papaver somniferum. The sequence goes on from NC_039366.1 coordinate 41,604,716, forward strand.
ACCCCCACCGTTCGGTAATCTCCTGGCCCGAGATTGGCCAACGGGGTGACAGGTTCAAACACTCATCTTACCTCAGCGACAATGGATTTACGATTCCCCACAATGCAGGGGCAAGATCAAACCATACAAATACTTAATAAATTTGTTACTGCTCATAAGATGAATTTACCTTATTTATTATAATACAAAACTGATACGAAATGTCGTCCACTTACATTTTTGTGCCAGATAAATTTGAGTAATCCTACGAGGTCCTGTGACCCCAAATAATACGGTGTTGTGAAGTAAAAGTTGTCGACGCTACGATGTATAGGTTGTTGCTTCTCAACCGGCCTTACAAAGAATTTTCAACTTGAAGCATGCAACGGAAAAGCACCAAGCCGGGTATCGAAAATGTCAATGCCAAATACCAACAAAGAACAAGCCACGAAGAGTGCTTGTACCAGTACGATAAGAATGCAGAACCTTTCGACAAGGAGCGGCCGAAGGAAACAACAACCGAAGAATGAACGATTATGGTGAGAGGAATTTTTCTTAAGGATCGCTTATCATCGACCCTCAAGAAAAGGGGCAAATTGTAGATACCATAATCTGTACGGACACATGGAGGATGATTAGAAGCTGCAGCTGGACACAAGACTACAGCAGCACACACCATATCAACCCCAACACAGCTTCAATCCTAAGCTAAGGATAGAAGAGTAATTCTCCAGAAGATATTTTCCCTTTATAAACCAAAACGATTAGGTCTAGAGGAAGGGGGGGCTTGGTCGTCATAAGAGAGAGGAGGGTTCTGTTTCTATTTCATTTCTCTCTTCTATTCTTGCTATGGATTACTCACAGAGAAATTGACGAAGCTCCTTCAATGTAACCCAACAATCTTAATAAACACATTAACTCTTTTTCACCCGTGGATGTAGACACTCCGTTGTCGAACCACGTATATGCTTGTGTTGATTTCTATTTCATTTCATTGCACTTAATTTCGTTCATGATTTGAGTCTATATCTTGTTATAGCCAGTACTTTATCATGTGTTTCAATTGGTTGTGCTACCAAATTAATGGTGTTCACAGAAAACTGGTTGCCAAACGAGCTATCAAACTGGCTAGGTAACAAAGTGCAAAGCCTAATCACACTTAACAATTAAGTTGAGGGTGTGTTTGTGCAACCAGTGGATACATACCGATTGATATGTATCATGATTGCGGGATCAACGACGATTGATACATATTTTAAGCCTGATATTTTGTTTCCAAGTGCTCCACAAGCGACAAAGAAACACTAAAAATTAAACACGTACTACTTTGATTCTCCATCCTTAAACGTGGGCCAAAATGAAATAAATGAACTCAAAACAGGTAATACATGTGAACACGTAAATCACGAAGGCATCTATATGTTCACAAACAATGTTCGCACTCTAGGTACATACTCGCTCTGAAGAGACAATCACATTGATTCCTTGACTCAAAACCTTCGGGTTCATCATAGCCTCATCTAATATCATCGCCAGAGGTGTTTACATAGGGGAAGATAAAGAAAACGAAGTATAAAAGTAAAACTCATGGAGTGTGAGACGAATACAAAGTGCTGAAATGTAAATAAGACTGGGGTTTACATGGTTCATCACTAAGGCCTACATCCACAGGGTTGTTGTTTCACTATATACTTGATGATTACAAAGATAGTCGAGTGACTTTGGAGTTTACGTAGGTCTGTGTATTGTAAAAGATAAACTTACACTCACAATCCTTCTCTCTCTCCTTCTCTCCCTGATTTTTCCGATCCCCCTACTCTTGGTGGGGAGGGGGTATTTATAGGGTTAGAGTGTGGGACCCGTTTCTGAGGGCCGTTGGAACCTTATCTTCTTGTGCTTTGTGTCCATCACGCGGAGGTCTTCGTTCATTACTTAATCACGCAGAGTCATCCTCGTTCGTTCCACGGGTTGATCGACACATATACTGCTCAGACTGTTTAATGCGGGTAGTTGAGACGCATGCCCGTGTCAGACAAGTGTCTTCTGCCCCTGTTACGTCCATGTCAGTTAACCTTCTCTTCACCGTTGATCTTGGCTTCTTTTGGGGATGAGATAAAGAAACTCTTCGGGAGTTATTTGGTTCTCCGCAGTACATCGTGTTTTCGGTACATCTTTTAACTTCTGCCTTAGATTTGTTCGGGCAAAGATCCGACGTCGACGGGATGGGCTTCTTGGATGTGGGCGTGTGTCATCATGTTTTGATGACTTTGTCCGCATGCTCTCCACGTGTCTTCCTATATACACGTGTTTGATGATGAAATATGTACACACAATTTTCCCCTTTTCTTCGGGCTTGAGTGTTTAGTGGGAGCATTGAAGAAAACAGACGTTACATATTCTTCCTCTCTCCTAATAACTTCTCCTAGATACTTGGGCATGTTTCTTACTCGTGCATTAACTGCTCATTTAATGGGCACGTTTCCCATTCCTCCATTAACTTCCTTCTTTTTCTTTCGAGTATATTAAGGAGAGGAGAGAAAAATTAATTTCATTCTCCTTGAAAATTAATTTCATTCTCCCTGTCAGTCTTCATTCTTTGTTCTTCAACCATTAAATTCTCTCTTCCCTAGCATTAATCACGCTCGTTTCTTCTTTGTTTCTGGTTTGTTGTCTTCTTTCTGGATTTTGTTTGTGGTGGTAAGGTTTCTTTTCTTTGTTTCTATTGTTTTAAGTTGTGTTGATTGTAAATTTTCTGCTGCTGTCGTCCCTTGTTTGTGATGAAGAACATCTTTTGATGCATGTATGCTAGTTTGCCCTTGTTCTTCTCAAGTCGAGGAGGCCATTGTTTCACCTGTGTTGATTGGACTTTTAAGTTTAGGGTTTTAGGGTTTTAGGGAATTCAAGCATGTATGCTAGTTTTAGGGTTTCTGGGCTATGTTGAGATGGACTGCTAATTTTGTGTGTTTTTTTTTTATCTTTGGTGATGCCCTCGTGTTTGCTTCTAACTTGTTTTTGTTGTACCTCTTCGCAGCCATGTCTGACCGTCCGCGGCTTCCTTATCAAACTCCGGCTTCCAGTCTACCGAGATCCCCTCCGCGTATAGAGTCTGATACATATCCACCTGGGGGAGATCTCTCTAGATTGTCTCAAATGGATCCCCTCGGTAGTAAAGTTTCGTCTTCTTCTGGGACGAAGGCCTCTCCTCCTAGGAGAGGGGATCCATCGAAGGGTCCTTCCGGGTCTCGATACGCTTCCGGTCGTGCTGCTTCTCGTCCTCGTGATGACTCTAGGTGTACGCAGACACCTCCTCGTGGTTGCGCCTTCGATATTCCTCCTCTTCGTTCTGTAGTGCCCGTGCAACACCCTCTGCCGCCGCCTCCAGTACTTTCTTTTAAAGGTAAGAACTCCAAAGGTGGTGTGCCGAGAGCTGAATCGTCTAAGAATCCTACTTTGAAAATAAGAGCTTCCGAAGCTTTTGTTGGTTCGTCCGATCCCGCGGAAGAGGATGAGGCTGCCCCGGTGATACGCAGTGTTTCGGTCATCAAGAAGAAAGTCACGTTCAAGCACATTGACCTTGAAGTTTTCAAGGAAAAGCATGAGCTTCAATCTTTCGAGTTTCGTTTCTATGCCCCTGAGGATGATATTACTTACGAGCTCATCTCGAAGTATCAGTTTGATGAGTTTCACCTGTTGACTACCGTTGAAGCCTTCGAGGCGGGTCTTATGCTACCGTTGTACAAGTCTGGTGATTCCTTTTATTACGATGTGCTGGCTGGTCGGGAAGGCTCTTCCACCAATACTCACAGTCGTTCCGTGTCGCAATTATCGGGGAATTATCTCCGTGCACTGAGGGAATGTTATCTGCGGAGTAAGGGGGAGACGACGATGACATGTTACGTTCCAAATCCCGCTGAGAGGGAATGGTATACTCCTGAAAACTTCAATAACTCCTTTGGGGATTATGTCAATAGTAGGAACCGTAAACCGTGGAGTGTTAGCCTGCGGAACCTTGCTGCTCCTCGGGGAGAAATTCGTCTGTTAAGTGAGGTGAGCGATGCCAAACTGAAGTACGTTCCAGGCACCGAGGGGTCGAGTCAGCGGAAACTTTTTCCCGCGCGCGAAAGGATCAAGCGTGACCATGATTATGAGTGGCACGCCACTGTTATTGAAATTGTTGGACCTTGGGCGTATGGTTGGATTCCCAGTCCGCGCGGTTGGCGTCCTTCTGAGAGTAGCAGACCTCGTGAATCTCCTCCTGCTCGTTATGGAGAATTCTGTCCCTGGCGTTTAAATTTCGAAGGCATGAACTTTCCTTATGCTCTCGACGTCGTTGAAGGAGACGAGGAGGAAGGTTCTGGTGCTATACTTCCATCGAAGAGTGCCGCTACTGCCAAGGTATGGTTATTGCAGATTCTGGCCGCGCCCCTCCCTTTTTTTTTTTTTTTTTGAAAATCAAACTGTGTATGAGGAAATAACTCTTTTTGTGGAACGTGTATTGGGCTGAGGTTCATGAAGAAGTTACCAGTCCGGTGAACGAAGAGTTTGCCGAGGATGAAATGTCTGATGGGGAAGAACACACTGATACTTCCCCTCCTGACGTCGAGGAAGAGATTGGTGCGGGTTGTGATGGTGTTGAAGGGAGAAATAATACCGCGGTGGCTGACGGCAGTGTTATCGCGGACATGTCTTCTCCTGCTGGTGAGGCTGCGGAAACTCTCCCCACCATTTCTCAAGAGTTCTCCTTTGACAGGATATATTCCGCAGGGGAACTCTTTGACGATGCCCTTGATTTTGCCGAAGACTTTTCGTTGCTTTCCCCAAATGATGATTGGGATGTGCTCGGGGGTTCTGGTAAGGAAGATGGTGTTGTTCAGAATGAGGGCGAGGATGATCACAATGCGCGTGGTGATGCCGAAACTTGTGCCGATGGGGCAATATCAGCAAAGGGGAAGTCTGTGGTTGACTCGCCTTCCGAGGATTTCCCTCATTCGCTGACGTTTGAGGATGAGGATGCCATAATGGATTGGCTCAAGAAAAAGAGTCTGATGTTTGTCCCCCATCCTGCCCCGGTGGTTGCTGGTGAGAAGGATTCCGATGCTTATACCCGTCGGATGATGGAACTATCTTCCGAGGCGCGTGTTGCTGAGATGTGGGAGAAAAGCTTGAGTGTTACAGAGGCTACCCTCGTATCGGAGTCTCCCACTTCCGTTGCTGACATGATGGCCATAGACGATGGGTATCAATATGGTTTTCCCCAGCAGCGTGTCTTGGAGGTAAGTATTCGTACATATCTCTTCGTGACAATTGAATCCTTCGGTGTAATAATGTTTGCCGTTTGACGTGTAGATGATGGGGAGTGAGCATTGTAACCATGTGTTGTATCAATTCTTTAAGGCGAAATCTTTGAAGCTGGAGGCTAAGCTCCGTCACAGAGAAAAGGCATTATCTGCGGCTGAGGTGAAAATAGAAGAACTGAAGAAAAGCCTTAAAGAGAAAGAAAGGCTGGGTGAAGCGGAGGCTGGTCTTCGTTCAGAGCTTGCCGCCGTTCGCGCTGAGTTAGAGCAAACTCGCGGCCAAGTCTCAGCTTTCACAGGTTTGGTTCTTTTTCATCTTTTACCCTCGTAATTCCTCGTAATTCCTCTATACTACTTAGTTGTTCTGTCTGAGTCTCCCCACCCTATCTCCAGTGGGTGGCGTCCCCGAGCTGATATGGCTTCGAAACGAAAGGGCACGGCAAAAATCTCGTATCAAAGAGTTGGTCGAAAAAATTAAGAGCGAAGCCAAAGAGTGGGGCGCTCGAGCTGAGGGATGGCGCGCAAGGCATGTTCAGATGGTTGATATGCAGAATCTGTATAATCATGACCATACTTTGTTCAATGGTACGCTGCTGTGGACACGTGAGAATCTGCGGGAATCCCGTGAGCGTACCTCGTTGTTGGAGTCTAGAATATATCTTCTGGAAGAGGAATTACAAAAGGATCGCTCCCTTCCTTTTCCGGGAATTAAGGAGAGTATGTTGTGTCTTACCAGAGAAAGGGACGATGCCAGAGCCGAAGTTGGGGCTCTAAGAAAAGCCCTTGCTACGTCTCGTGCTGAAGTAGCCCTCCAGTCTGAGTCTGAGAGGAATCTCGAAGTATGTATGTACCGACTTAGCAAAGGGGTAACAGAGATAAACAACGAAGTCAACCACCTTCGTCACATGGATTCGATGAAGCAGGTAGAATTAGATGCCAGTCAATTTACTCTCACCAACCTTCGACTAGATTATAAGAAATTATCCGAGGAATACGACTATCTTGACGAAGCGCGAGATGCGGTTGTTAATGAGTATGAAGAGGCTTCGTCTTGTGTCGAAGGTACAACCTTATTTCGTCGAGTGTGATTGTGTCTTTTCTGTGCTAACTCCCTTTTGTTATCTTTTTCATAGCTCGAGGGACAACTCCGCGCTGCAAATGAAAAATTTGAAAAGGCTCAATCTTCCTTAGCGCAGCAGGAAGGAAAGACGAATTATTTTAAGAGTCTGGAGGCATCCCGCGAGGAGGCCGTTGGTGCTGCTTCTAAAGAAGTGAATCGTCTATCGTTGTTGTTATCTCAAGCCCACCAGCGGACGACAGTTATTATGCATAAGGCTCGGTGTCAATTGGCTGAGGAGACAAACAAGATGCTGGAGAAGATTGAGCTTGGCCTTAAGACCGAGCATGGCCTCGTCAAGAGCTATCCGCGTCGTCCTGTACCTGCCTCCTTGCCTGGCTCCTCGGGACCCTCTTCTGGTGGGAGCGTCCCTTCAACTCTTCGGAACAACCCTGCTGATGGGGCGGCCTCTTCTAAGTAGAGACCACGGCATTAGCCTTCCGTTAGGTTTTGCTAGTATTTTGTAAAAAGAATATTTTTTATGTGTTTTTCCTTGAATTGGCCTTGCCGCTTTTTGTAACCAACCTTTATGAAATGAATCCTTCTTTTGATATACCTGCAATATCAGTTTGTTGTTTATTTTAAGCATTGTGAGGAAGGACACTAAAAACGAAAGAAGAGTATTTTAAGTGTTTGGGTGCGATACCGAAGGGAGGTACCTTCGTGATCGTCTTGAGAATTGTCACCCCGCTGGCGAACCCTTGGCCAGAGGATTCCCAGACGGTGGGGTCCTAGGCAACGTTCTAGGATATGGGGTTAAAAATATTTACATACACCCATTCTGTCGACCCGTTGCCTTAAGATTGGTGGGGTATCTCTTTCTGCTGGGTGCCTTCCCCCTGGTCTTACACTCATGGACACTGATGGGGGAGCCCTGAGAGATTGTAGATTAACTACTTTCCCCAATATTGTTGATAGTTTTGTTTACTTGAATTTCAGAAAGCTTGTTTGATTGATAGGTTGAGGCCTGCTACTCCTCGTCCAGAGATAGAAACATGTAGAGCGGTTACGCTGCCTTCTTCTTCTGGTTCTTCACGCAGATGCAAAGCTGCGTTGCTCCTATGGGTAGTACGGTTTGAGCCACTTAGCATTCCAAGGATGCCGGAACCTCGCCTTTCAGATTGCGAAGATAGTAGGAACCGTTTCCCGCAATGTCGTGTATTATAAAAGGTCCTCCCCATGTAGGTGCTAGCTTTCCCCATTCTTTTCTCGTTGATACTGTGGGATTGTTCTTAGCACATACTGCCCCTCTACAAAATTTCGAAGTTTTACCTTTTTGTTGTACTCCCTTGCTAGTCTTCGTTGATAATTTTCCATCTTCTGCAATGCTGCTTCCCTTCTTCTTCCAGGTCGTCCAATCTCTCTAACATCATGTCGTTGTGAGATTTTTCTCCCATGCTTCGGTCTTTGTGGTTGGCATGAGGATCTCTGTTGGGATGACTGCTTCAGCTCCATAAGTGAGGAGAAACGGGGATTCCCCAGTGGCAGATCTTCGTGTTGTCCTGTATGCCCATAACACATTGTGCAACTGTTCACACCATCGCCCCTTATGTTCGTCTAATTGCTTTTTGAGGATAAGGGCGAGGGTCTTGTTAGTGGCTTCCGCTTGTCCGTTGCTTTGAGGGTATATGGGGGTGGATTTGTTCTTCCTTATTTTGAAAGTATCGAAGAGCATGTCTATTTTTCCCCTGTACTGCTTACCATTATCGGACACGATTTCTGCTGGTATGCCGAACCTGCAAATGATGTTTTGGAATATGAAAGTAAACACATCCACGTCTCTGATCCTGGCTAAGGCTTTAGCTTCCACCCATTTACTGAAGTAGTGGCTACTATCAAAAATCGTCTTTTCCCTGATCCTTCGATGAAGGCCCGACGATATCTATGCCCCATTTTGCAAATGGCCACGGGCTATCTACGAATTTAACATTGTTGCTGGCGCGTGTATCTTTTTGGCGAAACGCTGACATTCTTCACATCGTCGGGACATTCTTGCGGCATCCTGTATCATTGTGGGCCAGTAATATCCTTGCATTTTTGCTTTGTCGGCTAGTGATCTCATGCCGCTATGATTCCCTGCGTCACCATAATGGATGTCGTTTAGAATTCGATGCCCCTCTTTCCTGGACAAGCAGCGTAGTAACGGTCCGAGGAAGGATTTCTTGTACAGGATTCCATCCCGAAGGTCATATCTTCCTACTTTGGAGAGTATTTTCCTGGCTTGTTTATGGTCCGCGGGTAAGGTTCCTTCTTTCAGAAACGCATGGATCACCATTCTCCAATCATCTTCGTTTCTGAAATCTTCGTCTTGATTTGCTCTTGACAGGATATCTTCTTCGTCAAAATCGTTATGGATGTCTTCTCCTACCTGGTCTTCGATATTTTCTTCCACTGTATCTTGATTGGTAGCGAAGGAGAATTGTGATGCAATCGAAGTCTCGTATACCCTTGTGATTTTAATAGCTTCGACGCTTTTGTCCTTCAGCATGGATGATATATATGCTAGGGCATCCGCGTGCCTAAGATCCCTTCTGCATAAGTGCCGGAACTTGATGTTCGGAATTTGTGATGCCAATGTTTGGACCAAGGCCATGTAAGATGAGAGGGTGTAGTCGTACACATTGTACTCGAGCCCTATTTGCCGTATGACAAGCTGCCCCATCTCTATTATTAAACGGAGGGAATGTACGACTGCCTCGTATTCGACGATGTTGTTAGTATGCTTTTTGAATTCTAACCTGAGTGCATGTACGATCCTTTCTCCGGTTGGGGTGGTGATGACGATGCCTATTCCTGCTCCTTCCTTATTCTTGGAACCATCGAAGAAGACTTCCCATTGTATTTGACTCGCGGGTTCGAGGATATCCATTGGATCCTTACTTTCTTCCTCGGCTTCTGGCATTCCCATAATCTCTTCGTCGTTGTCCAGGGGGAGGTCTGCTAGGAAATCCGCCAAAACTTGGGATTTTCGGGAATGTTGAATTTCATGAATGATGTTGAATTGGTCCAGGTGGGTGTTCCACTTGGATATTCTGCCCACTTTTCCTGCGCTTTTAAGGACTGCTTCCAGTGGTGCTTTGCATGGGACCCGGATGAAGTGAGTTAGGAAGTAGGTTCTCAGCTTTTGAGTAGCCCATACCAATGCTAGGATAAGTTGTTCGATCTTCGTGTAGTTCCTTTCCGCAGAATTGAGGGTCTTACTGACATAATAGATAGGTTGTTCTATCTTCGTATTGGTTTTGACCAACACTGCGCTAACTGCGTCTTCGTCTGCTGCTATGTACAATGCCAAAACCTCATCAGGATCAGGCTTCTGCAGGATTGGAATTGAAGCCAGGTGTTCTTTGATTTTGGAAGGCTTCTTCGCATTCTGCGGTCCATTCAAACTTACTCCCTTTTTTGAGAATATTGAAAAAATGTTTGCATTTGTCCGAGGATCGGGCAATAAATCTGCCCAAGGCTGCTATGGACCCATTGAGCTTCTGCACTTCTTTTAAATTCTTCGGGGATGCATTTCTACTATGGCTGAATCTTCGCTGGGTCTACCTCAATGCCCCTTTTTGTTACCAGATATCCGAGGAATTTCCCTGAAGTGACACCGAAGGTGCATTTCTCTGGGTTTACTTTCATGTGATGTTTCCTCATTGCTTCGAAGATATCTCTCAGATCCTGATGGTGATCTTTGCGCAGCTTACTTTTGACGAGCATGTCATCAACGTAGACTTCTAAGGTACTACCAATCCATGGCCTGAAGATAGCATCGACCATTCTTTGGTATGTTTCCCCTGCGTTTCGAAGTCCAAAGGGCATTCTAGTGTAGCAATAAAGGCCATGTGGGGTGTAGAATGTGTGTGTGTGTAGTTGATCTTCTTCTGCCAGGGCTACTTGGTTGTAACCAGAATATCCATCCATGAAGACAGCTCTTCGTATCCTTCTACTGCTTCAACCAGCTGATCTATGCTTGGCAGGGGATAGCTGTCCTTTGGACATGCCTTGTTGAGGTTAGTAAAATCGATGCATATCCCCCCTCCATTTTTCTTAGGAACGACGACCATGTTGGAGATCCATGTAGGGTACTTGACTTCTTGATGAACCCGCTTCTAGTAGTTTCCGAAGTTCTTTTCCACTGCCTTATGGTACTCCGGTGCAACTTTTCTTATTTTCTGCCTGAAAGGTGGCGTGCCTGGTTTGATGCGCAGCTCGTGTTGGATTATTTTCGGGTCAATCCCCGGCATATCTCCTAGCTTCCAGGCGAATACATCCGCGTATTCTTTAAGTAATTTGGTTAAGGAATCTTCTCTTCTTTCGTCCATTATGGTCCCTACTTTGATCATCTTCGGGTTTTCTTCCGTTCCTATGTTGATTTCTTTCACGGGCTCTACTGGTGTGAACACCGGCTTCGGATCCCCGAGGACTGGGACGTTCTTTGATTGCTATTTGGTATTTCTGTCCTTCGTTGGCTGCTGAAGTACCTGTTTCTGTGTTTAGGACATTATCCCTTTGTCAAACCCCTCCTGTGGTTTCCTTGAGGAACAGGTCTATGGCCTTTTCTTTCGCGGCTTCTTTATTTTTAATTCTTCGGGTTTTTCGCTGCTCTTCTTGTTCGTTGTTGATACGATCCTGAGTGGCTTGGCACTCTCTTGCAGAGACCCGATCTCCCTTGATTTCCATCACTCCCTCAGGTGTAGGGAATCTGAGATATTGGTAGTAAGTTGCCGCCACTCCTTGAGTTTATGTAACCACTTTCGTCCAATAATGGCGTTGTAGGGGGATGGGGCGTCAACCACGCTGAATCGTGTTTCTACTTTCATGGGTCCGGCGTTAACCTGCAACACGATGTCTCCCAATGGCTTCGTGGGTGCTCCATTGAATCCGTAGATGGTGTAATAAGAGGTCATTAGCTGTTCTTCATGGAGCTTCATTCGTTTGAATGCGTCGTAGAATAGAACGTTTACTGAGCTTCCCCCGTCTATGAGGATCTTTTTGAGGTTACATCCAGCCACTGGTAGTGTTAGGACCAGGGGGTCGTTATGGTCTTCCATATCTTCTTCGATATCTTCAGCATCGAAGATAATAGGTGAGTCCATCCACTCTTCGTGCTCGTCCTCTACACCATCAATCTTATACAATTCGCAGTGGTCCTCGAACTGCTTCCGTAGCCTCTTTCCTATCTGCTGTAAGTGAGGGCCCTGCGGCTTCAGAACACGAGATGGTGTTGATTGTGCGGTTCCCCTCTGGAAGTTGGACTGGCTTGGTCCGTTTGGATCTATCCTCGGCGACTCCTTTCGTATGTAATGTTGGAGTTCGCCAGCATCAATCAGTTTTTGGATCATTATTTTGAGGTTTTTACATTTCTCGGTCTGGTGTCCGTTGAAGCAGTGATATTCACAGTAATCTTTAGACTTCTCGGTTCTTGGGGGCTGTTTTCCCTTAGACCATGGCCACTCCAAATTTTCCCTTCCTTTGATCTCTCGCAGATCCGAGCATAGCTAGCATTGAGCTTCGTGTAAACTTGATCTTCGAATTTTCGATCGTCTTTTCGTCGTTCATCCCTTCGTTCCTTCCTATCTTCGTGAGGCCGTTCCACTGAGCTATTCCTTTTGGCCCCATTGGTTTGTTCTGCGGAATTGGTACGGTGAGACCTCTGCGGTACGCCCTCGGGTTTTCACGCTGGATTTCTTCAAGACGAGCGTGCTTTTCAATAATTATTCGAAGATCTCCTCTGTCTTAGGCACGCTTCCATGAATCTCAACAAATAGTGGACTCATTCGGTCTAATCCCCACTTGTAGCAGTTGATACTTACCACTGGGTCCACACTTCCTATGGCTTGGCAGATCTTGTGCCATCTGTTAGTGTATTCCCTCGTGTTTCCTTGTAGCCAATTGCAGCGAAAAGAGCTTATCCATTCCGGTGTTAACAGCCTTGTTGTACATGTAAGTTCTTAAGAACTTTTCTGCGAGTTGTCGTAGGAGTGGATGGAGTCGGCGGCAAATTATCAAACCAAGACAATGCCGATCCCTTCAGGCTTGATGGGAAGTATCTACAGAGTACGGCGTCGTTCTGACTCCATCTGGAAAACACGGTTATAATACCGAATATGTGCAGCGGGATCACTGGATCCGTCATAGCATTCGAAGGTCGGGACAGGGCACTTCAGCGGAATAGGGGTGTTGGCCAGGCGATGAGTTAGGGGCGTGGATTAGCCTCTCTCATGACCTCTTCTAACCTTCCCCCGCCTTGTCTACTTTAACTGCCTGATCTCGGCCATCATTTCATCACGCAGCTCTTCCATCGCGCGGTGGTGCCCTACGCTCTTCTGCTCGTGATAGTCTGACTCTCCGTCATTATAATCCGGGTCGGATGCGCTACTTCCCCTAGCCGCGTCTCCATTAGCTGCTACGATGACTCTTCGGTCTCGATTGGTTCTGGTGCCTTTGAATTTGCTTCATCAAGTTGTTGGCTGGTCTTCGTGCTTAGGGCAATCCGGTCTTTTAAATCTTGTTTTCTCTGGCCAGCAGAGCTAAGCATCTGCGTAAACCTGCTGGCTCTTCTTCAATTCTTCAAGCTCAGCCATCAATCGATGTGATTGGTTTGACCCCTGATTGGGAGTCCCAGCTCGTGCTACTACGGCCATGGTGCCGCCTTCTTCTATGGTTTGCACTAAAGGTGGTGAGGTTCAGCTTCGATTGTTGGCATTTCCAAATCAGGCTGAGTGCCCATCTGCGGTGTTAGAGCCGCCGGCACAGTTTGATTCTGATCGTTTGTTGATGGCATTCCGAAGGTTGGCGGGTGCGCGGGTTGATGTGTTCTGGATTCATCCACCCTTTCTTTTGGTTGATGAAATTGATTCGTAGCAAAAGTTTTGCTGGCTTCCGCAGCCTTTGGGGCTGCCGCTGCCGTACTGTACTTTGTTGCCGCGGCTGCAACGGAGTTCATAGGCGAAGTGATTTCCGCAGTATCCTGCCTCTGACTAGTCATTTTGGCTTTGTCTCCTTTCTGTTTGCTCCGGGTGATGACCGGGGTTGTCCTTGGTGCTTCCTTTGACGAGGCTTTGGATTTTCCTGCTTCCTGCATCTTTTCCATCGTGGGTCCTTTTGTCGCTTTCTTCAATACTTTCCTGGACAAGGGAATTTCAAACAGCGAGAAACACAAATGTCCGTGCGGATCGGGTTAGTTTGCGAAATACCTTACTCCAAGACAGGGAAAAACTGCCCGAGGGCCACAAAGAACTTTTAGGGAGGCTCATTTGATTAAAACGTACGAGTTAAAATGCATGGGTTAAAGTCTTATTAAAAGTGCGGGTTCATTGAAAGTACGTGGAAACGTGAAAAGATCCCTTTGAAAATGCACGTGGATCTTTTGAAAATTTTCGAAAACCCACCGGAAAGACAGGTCCGTACGAGATCTAAAAAATATAAATCCATGGATCTAAGCGATAAATCTTTTAACCAGTTTAAATTGCTTCGACAGATACTGCCAGAGCTATCGAAGATAACGGGTGCGTTTTTGAATATGGTAAAGTTAACAAGAGGTAAATACTGCTAGAGCTAATGAAGCAGAGCAATCATATGCTAATTTAAGATGAAATCACAGGATAAGATAAATCTTTTACCGGGACGAAGTCCCTGTTTCTAGCGCCAAATTGTGAACACGTAAATCACGAAGGCATCTATATGTTCACAAACAATGTTCGCACTCTAGGTAGATATTCGCTCTGAAGAGACAATCACATTGATTCCTTGGCTCAAAACCTTCGGGTTTATCATAGCCTCATCTAATATCATCGCCAGAGGTGTTTACTTAGGGGAAGATAAAGAAAACGAAGTATAAAAGTAAAACTCATGGAGTGTTAGACGAATACAAAGTGCAGAAATGTAAATAAGACTGGGGTTTACGTGGTTCAGCACTAAGGCCTACATCCACGGGGTTGTTATTTCACTATATACTTGATGATTACAGAGATAGTCGAGTGACTTTGGAGTTTACATATGTCTGTGTATTGTAAAAGATAAACTTACACTCACAATCCTTCTCTCTCTCATTCTCTCCCTGATTTTTCCGATCCCCCTACTCTTGGTGGGGAGGGGGTATTTATAGGGTTAGAGTGTGGGACCCGTTTCTGAGGGCCGTTGGAACCTTATCTTCTTGTGCTTTGTTTCCATCACGCGGAGGTCTTCGTTCATTACTTAATCACGCAGAGTCATCCTCGTTCGTTCCACGGATTGATCGACACGTATACTGCTCAGAGTGTTTAATGCGGGTAGTTGAGACGCATGCTCGTGTCAGACAAGTGTCTTCTGCCCCTGTCACGTCCATGTCAGTTAACCTTCTCTTCACCGTTGATTTTGGCTTCTTTTGGGGATGAGATAAAATAACTCTTCGAGAGTTATTTGGTGCTCCGCAATACATCGTGTTTTCGGTACATCTTTTAACTTCTGCCCTTTTTGTTAACTTGTGCACTTTGTTAACCTGTGCACTTTGTTTTCACTTGTTCGCCTCGAGTGATGATTACTTCTGCACTCTCACGCTCATGGTGACAACTAGCTTTCGCGATTATTCAAAGAAAAATAGAAAACAAAATAGAGTACAATGATTTGATGGATAATCAAAGACGGCTTGATGGATGATTAGCATAATGTTGTCAGTTTAGATCATTATTAGTAGTACTTCGGAACTTTACTGGAAACTGGAAAGTCTCTGAAACCAATTAGAACGGCTTCCAAAATGGAGTTTCTTCATTTTCCTTTGATCTAAATGCAATTAGAAGATGGATAAATTTCTATGATTTCCGATAGTTAAAACTTAGTTCAATGATATTAATTTAGTATTGCTGGAAAGAACACAAACGATTATCCATTAGTGTTGAACCCATATTTCAAAGATGTGTCATAGTATTGCCACTAAAGCCGTGCAAGTTTTTTGTAGGTTTTCAGCACTGGTTTTTCTTTCACTTTCATTCCACGATTGTCCAGAATGTTAATGAAAACACATGTTCGATTTCCTCTAATGTCTCAAAAATACGCGGGGACACCCAAGCCATTTACACGAAATACCATATCGGCTTTGTTGATATATATATCTCAAAACACCATTGCTATTGGCTTTGATTTTCAGCTGTTGCATATATTTGCAACAAGAGCTTGTAAAAGGAGCCGAGTAAAAGAAAAAAAGAGCATGTAAAAGGAGGCAGTTATACAATTCATGAGACATTAAACTTCAAACACATGATAGTTCTAAAGAATACACGTTGGTATACAAGCTTTATGCAACATTTTTATGAGTCAAGGCCCAAAGACATGTAAAACATATTCTACAACGACGCAACTTCTTAAATTCCATTTCTCATAAGTTTATGGCCAACATCACTTTTACGGTACAACAAAAAGGGGCGTGTTTAGACTCCATTTTACCAGTTAAGCAATGCAAAATTTAGTTTCTGCCATAAGATTTTGGGTCTGATGACTCTGATTCCACAAGTTTAAATGCATTTTAATTATGGCCACCGTAATTAGAAAAAGAAAAGAAGTATATAAAAAGAAAAGGAAAAAGGACTAATCCCATGTGACTGCCTCAAACTTGGGTTCCTACATGTTAGACAATGGTTCACTGTGGTGCAGTCTATGGTTCATTGTGGTGCAGTCTGTGTGAGTCTGTTAAGTTCGGTAAGCGTGTGGAATGTATGATGTGTTGTAACTGACAGTAGCGGATCATGTGTACGTTATAACTGTCTGTAGCAGGTCAATAGGAATTTAAACTGTTTATAAACACAAAAAGTGTGGTCGAGTCTGTAATCGAAAATCATGAATTGAAATCAATGAAACCAAATATGAGAGAGTGTCCAACGACATAAGCTCTTTCAACATGGTATGATATACCTATTTCTAACCTTAATTTCTTCACAATCATCTTCTTCTTCTTCCTCATCAACAAACAATGGCAGAATCACCTAAACACATACCTTTAACCTTTAAACCACCTTCAAAATTATCAACCACAAACTATAATCTCTGGGAATCTCAAATTGTACCACTTCTTCGTAGTTACTATCTCTTCAAGTTTGTTGATGGTTCATTTATCTGTCCAACAAAGTATTTCCGGCGTACATCTGCTGAAGGAACAAAAATTGTTGAAGCCCCAAATTTCGTAGATTCAGATCCAGATAATGGTTTTGTTCGCAATCCTGTGTATGCTTACTGGATAAATCAAGATAAAGCCATTCTTTCTTGGTTATTTACCTCGTGCACTGAAGAAATTCACTCTCAAGTTGTTGATTGCATCTTTTCTCATGAAGTTTGGTCTCGATTGGAGCATAATTACAATGCTAGCACTAAATCACAACTGATGCAGTTGAAATGTGATCTTATTACACTGAAGAAGAATTCTGTTTCAATGTTAATCTACTTCAACAAAGCAAGATCGATTTCTCATCAACTAGCTCAGATAAATCGTCTAATCACTGATGAGGATCTAGTTCTTCATATCCTACAAGGGTTACCTGCATAATTCAATTCTTTGAAGACATCAATCTGCACTCAACAGCTTTTGAATGAGAACCTAATCACTTCCTCTGAGTTACTTGGATTACTACGTTTATAGGAGTCCAGAATGAATGTTGAATCCACTGTTGATTTAACTGCTGCTTCTGCAAACATTACTCAGCAACATCAGGATCATACGTCTCATTTTTCTGGAAATCAAAACTCAGGTCTTATAACTTTAATCCTCAACATTACAATCAGTCAAATTACTATAATCATGCAACAAATTACTGGAGTTCACATTCTCCTAGAGGAAGCTTCAATCGTAAAAGTAACTCTAGAGGAGGTCGTTCTAATCGATCTAATTTTAGAGGATGATTTAGAGGTGGTAGAAATCCTTATGGTGGTGGAAGATATGGTAGAGGTTTCAACAAGAACTATTGTAGGATCAGAATCTCGCAGCAATAATGCATCAGCGAAATTATCAACAACACAACACAACAGCGTCGCAGAACAATTCCAGAAACGACATAATAAATGACGTCAGCTAAAATCATGAGAAAGGTTGCGAGAATGTCGCGAGCCATATCCGAAAATAAAGGACAGATTAGCTGTCATCCACTATGTATTTCCCTATAAATAGTCGTTCAGTTGTAAAGGAAGGGGAGAGATCTTTTTCTGAGTGAGAAGCAAGTAAATAGGAGAGAGAAAATCTAGAGCAGTGGTTATTCTTGATTCTTTTATCTTTCCTTGTAAGATTGTTCAAAGATTCATCAATAACATTAAGATTGTTGATTTAAAATGAGTTGAATGTTAATGAAATCTTGTGAGGGTGTAGTGTAGGATTTCCTGCAACTACATAATGGCGCTAGAAACAGGGACGGATTGAAGATTATTCTAGAAAAAATTGAAGATTAATATTGATATTTGTGAAGATTTGGAGTGATTGATTAAGAATTTTACATAATCTCTTGCAATTCATTAATATTGAAGAAATGGCTAGAAGAAGAAATACACCAAAACAACTAACTACTGTTAGAAGAAGCAAGAGAATTGCTGGAAGGGAAAGAAGTGAAATGGGAGAATCAACTAGAATGAGAAATAATGGAGAAAATCGAATTCAACCACCAGTTCAACAAACACTAATACAAGGAAGGAATACAGATTATGATAGGGTGAGTATACACACTTGGCAATCAAATTCAGCAGAAGAAGTAGAAGAAGAGCAGCAAACCAGAAACCATAGACATGTAGAGAGAAATCAAGAAGCAGATGAAGGAATAATTCATGGAGATGAAGAAATTGGAGCGTTAGAAACATTGAGACGAAGAATACACGAAGAAAGAAGAGCTGAGGCAGAAGAACGTGCGAATTTAACAAGACAAAATCACGAATTGAGGATGGAAAATATGAGACTACAGAGTTAAAGATCGAGAAGTGTTCCAAAATCATATTCAAGATCGACTAGAGGAGAAATGAGGCGAAATTCACCCACAATTAATGCTGGAAACAATATTTAAGAAGAAATATCAAATCCTAATGAAGAATATCGCGAAAATGAAGAAAGAACTGATGATCTTTACGTTCCACAAAATGAAACTTTTGATAGGAAAAATGGTAGAAATCAAGAGAACGGACAACGTCAGGGACGAAATGACCAAGATGGCGAAGGAAATCGAGAGGAATGAAGGAGAATTTTACATGAAAGAGAAACTGAAAGAAATCAATAGACGATTGAAGAAGAAATTGAAAGACATTATGCTGGACAAGCACGTTTAATTTGCGAACGTGACAGATTGAGAGCGGAAATGGAAGAATAAGAGCTTCAGGAGACAATTCGCCAGAACAATCACGACAATCGAGAAAGAAGGCGTACACAAAACCGGAATAACGGTAATATCAATGAAGAGTATGATAGAATACAGAGGATGGCTGAAAGACAGCGAATGGAATTAATAAGAAATGAACAAAATCATGAAGGGGAAAATGAGAGACATAATCATATGCGAATTCAAGATAGAGATGAAGAAGAGACTCGCAGAAGAAGACGAGATGAGGATAATGAAGAAGAAATGCAAAATTTCGCGAGAGAAGAAAGACATGAACGCAAAAGAAGGGAGACGAAATTAAAAAGACTAATGGATTAAAATTCAGGTGTAAATAAACAAATCCTGAAAGAGTTAGAAGAAATGAGAGGAATGCTAAATAATAGAGGAGAAGTAGGCAGAAGACAATTGGATGAAGCTATAGAAGAAGCTGCGAAAACTCCATTTACAAGTGAGGTACAACTAGGAGGAATACCTCCGAAATGCAATTTTCCCGCATTAACCAGCATTTTTGATGGAACAACTTGTGCAATTCAACACATTAAAGCCTATGTGAGGTGTATGCTGCAATGGGAAAATCATGATGCCGTATTATGAAAGTATTTCGCATCTAGGTTAACAGGGGAGGCGTTAAAATGGTTCGAAGGTCTACCAAAGAATACAATAACATCCTTTAATCATTTGCAGACTACATTTCTGGGAGCATATATAAGTAATAATTCTTCGCGACCTGGTATTGAAGACGTGTTTGGATTAAAACAAAGGATTGGCGAAAGTTTGAGGCACCTAACTAAAAATGAAGGACTATGTGTAGCGAAATGGCTGGACGTGTATATGAGAGATATCTTATCTTATCATTCATCAATGCTATGTTTGCAACCAACTTATTGTATATCCAAATTTTCAGAATCAAGAATACGATCACAATGACTGAATTGCGAGAACTTCAAGAAGAATATATTGCTCTAGAGGAAAGGCAAAATGAAATGGAATCATACCCAGTTGCGAATACCAGTTCACAAACAGCGAATGCAAGCTTATTACCCAAGCTAATAAACACGGTGGCGAATACTTCGCAAGTACAACAAGAGAAGGTGACGTGTAACAATCAACAGAAGCTAGTGGCTATGGGAAGCGAGATCAAGAGGAGTATGAAGGAGAAAGAAATTTCTACAATCGTGGTGGAAATAACAAGATTCAAAGACTCGATCAGCCACAAGAAACTTATGGAGGTCAAAGACAAAACTATAATAGAGGACAAAGAGGTCACAAGGTAGTATGGGGAGAAATCAAGATTCCACCTCTAAATGAAAGTGTGGAGAAACTATGGGAAGCTATAATTTTGATGGAGAATATACCAACACCATGGAACATGGGAACGGAACCACCTCCAAACCACAGAAGTCATGAGTTTTGTTCTTATCATCATTTTCATGGACATACTACAAATCATTGCAGAAATGTAAAAAGAATTATTTTGAGAATAATAGATCAAGGAAAACTAAACCACTTTTTGGTAGGGCACCCATAATCTCAACCATTGCCACCACCGCCAGAACATCACAAAGTAAACACGATGAAAAAGAAGGAAACATTCTTCATAGAAGTTGGTGCAAAATCAAATAATCTATTCTGTCACTTTATTGTACATTCATATAAGACAATTGAAGATTTTCATGACAATGTTTTGAGTAGAGTGTTCGCAAGATATAATGATGGAAGAGAAATTATGAATATTGCACCACTAGAGGAATGGCAGAAACAGATTATTTCTTTTACCGCAGAAGAAATCCCTGAAGGTGAAGAAGTACATGATAATCCATTGGTAGTAACATTAGAAATTAATCCAAAACCGAAAGAAAATGAGGATGATGAAGCTGAAGATTCATGGGCAATTAATAGGATTTTGATCGATATCGGAAATTCTGTGAACATCTTATTTTATCATACTTATAAAACTATGGGAGGAAGAGATGATGATCTTATACCATCAACATATAAGATATATGGTTTTAATGGTACTGCCAACAAGCCTAAAGGGGAGGTTACTATGTGAATTCCATTGAAGGGAATATCTTATGAAATCCTATTCTGTGTCGTTGATGTAGAATCACCCTACAATGCATTAATTGGTCGACCTTGGCTACATGGGATTCTAGGTGTAGCTTCAACTTTCCACCAGTGCATCAAATTCCCTCACCCTAGCGGTGTAGGAATCATAAAGGGAGATTGGGTTGAAGGAAAGAGGTGTTACGAAACTGAGATAGAATCTTGCGAAGGGAGAGCAAACAAGAAGGAAAATTGGCGACACAAAATCAAAGAGACACAAAAAAGTGAGAGGTTGAGGTTGATGGTGGATACAATCGAAAGAAAAGAAGAAGAGATGTTGCGAAACTAATGCTAGCTCAGAATAAAAAATGGCGAACATATCACTACCAAAGAAACAGTAATAAAAATAACAAAGAAGCAGAGGATAGAAAAGGTAATGTATGAATGATTAATTTGTTGCGACACTCTCGGAAAAAATAAAATTCTCAAAAATACATTGTATTGAATGACAAAATTGAGATTGTGAAATGAAAATACAATAGGATGATGTGAAAGAATCTTGCAGAGATAATGAATTCTACAAAATGCAATCAGAGAACAATGATAAAAGAGAACGGGGCGAACCTTTATGGCGTACACCCTAGTTAGCGAATACAATTTCGCAAGAGGCAAATGTAAGACCTAAAGTACGTCATATAAGGGGGTACCTGTTGTATGGCTCAGGGAAAGGCCACACCGCCACCGGAACCTGAGTCATGGAGATTTGGGGTCAATAAAGCCCATCCGGGAGAGGCACCTTGGATTCTCAACTTAAACATATGATTTAGGTTGGGCGACTAAGGTAATAAGGACTCTCCCAAGGAGTGCAGAATCTGATCAAGGCGCCGAGGTACACAGTTGAGTCAAGAGTGCCAGGGGCGTTTGAAGCGTACCTTGCCATTCTTGACAAGTCTTGGCTTATAATGCACTCGGCCTGAAGAAAACCCCACTTAGGGTGCACTCTCGTAACCATAAGCCCTATAGGTAAAAGGGATAAGAGGCTGCGAGAACAACTGGTTGTTGTTAAGACTGGATGGGAGGAGCTAATCTTGTATGGTAGAAGTACGCCTCCTTGAAGGGGAAACCAGGGGGAAGATAAGGGCGGCACCCTCCATTAGGCCTATCATATTGTCGCAACATTCCTGAAGAGGCAATAATACAAAATAAAAAGTTAAGGCGAGATCAATGGGTTTTCGCATGAAAGTGCAAGAACGTCCTGCGATTTTGTCGCAATGATAAGAGGTGGCATAATAAGACCTTTAATTAGGAAGGCAAAATAAGACCACACATGAATGGGAGTTTGAAAAGAATCGAAATTCACTTCGCATAAGATTGCAAAATTATAAATAAACAACTGCGAAAATGAGGCACAAAACAAGAAAGATCTGCAAAGTCTCTCATTTGGATACAAATAACAAAGGCAAGTATGGGAATGAATGAAATTAGAAAATGTTATTTATCTCCACATGATAGATTTATGCAAAAATTAAAAAGTTAATGATTATATTGATTAACCATTTGGATACAAATAATAAACGAAAGAAACTCATATATTAAAGAATATGGAAAACCAAAAGAATTTTGCAAATGTACAAGTAATACAGAAGATTGAAGAAAGAAACAAAGACCACTTCTTAGTTGATCCTTCATCATCTTTATCATACTTGTTCCCTTGTTCGTCTGCATCAGAATTTTCATCAGAACCTTCATCACTATCAGATTCTTCATCATCAGCTTCGCTATCAGAAATAATCAGACTGGGAATGTTATGTGGGATCTCCTCCAAGAGAAAAGGATAATCAGAATGAGGAATACTATGGTCATCGCAAACCATTTGAATAGTTTGATTGCGAAAATGCATAGCATCATTCTTAAAGTTTGCAACAGTGATTTTGATTTGATTCTTTAATCTAGAATACTTGTCGTTGCGAGAAGAAAGATTCTTTGCGAGTTCCACTTTTTCAGCTTCAAGTTCCTCAATCCTTTTGCGATATGTACTTTCAGAATCTGCAAGAAAAAGGAAATCAATTAATAACTTGATGAAAATTCGTAAGAAACAAAAGATTAGTATTGGAGAACAGTTAATAACCTTCTCTGTCAGAAATCATATCTCTAATCAAGGATGTATGCTCAACTTGGAGACTAACATTTACACCTAAATCTTTTCTGGCATCATCTAAGATTTTCGCATCCCAAGCGAATTCATCCTCATTACTTATAATAAGGAGAGAACGAATTTGGTTTTCTCTGTCACAGAGCTCGGTATTCTTGCGGTTAGCTCCATCTCGTTCAAGTTGAACTTCAAGAAGGGTCTCTTGGAATTTCGCCAAAGCCTTAGCACCTTGATCAGAGATGCGATCCTTATCATCTATGAGACTGCTAATTTTGGTTCTCAACTCATTGATTTTCTCTTTAGAATTAAGAAAGAGACGCTTAAATCGGTTGGCTAAACCTAAATTAGATCTATGGTCAATTTCTAAGAGGCGAAATTTGGATCTTAGTTCATTCAGGGAAAGAGATGAAATTTTATCATTTGAGAAACTATTTAAAGATTTATTAAGACGCTCAAGAAGGGTATCATTATCCAACGCATTAGGAAATGAACGAAGAATGGTAGCTTCATCAGAAAGACCATAAATGTCTGCAAAAAGGATCAATCAAATAAGATAAAACAGCAGGATGAATGAATGAAAGGAAAGGAGAAAAGTAACATACCATAGAGTTGATTATTAGCTTGTTGAAGACTAGAGATTTTGTTCTTATACGAAGAAGAATCAATTTCTAGTTGTCTGTTTTTCTCGCGAAGACATTTGACTTCATCCTCCAATTCCTCATTCTTTGTGCGAAATTGAAGATTCTTCTTTATAAGATTTTCGCATCTCCTCTCTAGATCTGAAGCAACAGCGAAAGAAGATTTTTCAGCCTGCGAGAAAATATAAAAAGTATTAAAATAGAGAGAGATTTTGAATTACAACAATGAATAAATAAAAGGATGAAAGCATACCAGACTATTAAGAGAATGCAGGAAATTGGGAGTCACTGATCTAAAAACTCCGCGAAGAGAATTATCACCATCCAGCAAAGGAACATCGCAAATTGTAGCGAGAGCTTTACAGGTGTTAGCAAATTGACTATCTCCTATTCCTTGCAAAGAATCAGAAAAGAGGACAGAGAGCTTATCCATAGAAGATTCAGATGGAGAATCTTCATTTGCAGCAGGGTCATCATTATCTTCATCATCCTCATCATTCTCGGAATTTTCATGAAAAGGAATATTTGAAGGAGAGGAAGATCATACTTTTCTTTTCTTTGGAGGAGGAGCAGTTGGTCTTTCCCTGCAAAGATCACCTTTGCCTTTATCACCAATCTTCGCAACATTGGAAGACTCTTCTATTTTAGAAATAATCTTCACACAACAGATAGAAATAAGAAATAGAGGCAATAGTATATTGTTCAAAATCATAAGAGAATATTTCTTACCTCATCTGTGTATGAGCGAAGAGCTAACATGGTACTAGCTTTCCTAGTCCTGTTATAACTATCTTTCAGTTTTTGGATCTGTAGAATGTCGCAAGAGTCAACGAACAAAAGAATAAAGACAAATAAAGAAATATAAAGTGAGCGAAGCTGGAAGAAACATACCTCTCTCTCCTTCTCGGGCCAAGAGAATACCCAAGGTTGATAGGTAGCGAGATTCTCAGGAAGAACATTTGACCCAGCAATGTAAGGTCCTTTTAGCATCAGGGGAAAAACACACCATTTATCATCTTTGGATTGGCGAGGAGTTGTGTTCTTACCAGAATTCCAATCAATATCTTGCATGAGTATTTTAGCTTCATCAATGTTATCTTTCATTTTCAAAAGAATACCCCAGCGAGTATTCTCTTTCTTCATGGAGATCAATTCATAATTTTCAAAGAAACTCGCTACTGTGTATTTCTCAGCAATTATCTCCAGGTCTGCGAATTTAGGATCCCTAAGTTCTTTGGAGTACAAATATCCTTTACCAGCACCACGGTTAGCGAACTCTAGCATCATACGGATACAATCCCCACTCAATTGGAAGATAGCTCGCGAAAATCCCGAGTGAGCGAGAATTTCATAGAATAGAGGAATATCTGGGTCATAAAGAGGAATGGGGAGACCTGCGAGAACCTGACCTAGCGAAATTATGATTGATTGATCATCATAATATTGATCAGAGAAAAGTTTGATAGAAATAATTGACATGACACTTTCACCAAGAATGGTAGAAAGTGTGAAACCTTTCTCAGCAAGATCTTTTTGGACGTCTCTTAAATTTTTCTCATGTATATGGACGCTTGGAGGCATATTTGAATATAGAGTATGGGAATGAATAAAAAGTAAGAAGATTGAAGAGGGAAGAATTACAGTAGCACAACTTGCAGAAGAACAACAGAGTTGCAGAGATGAGAGAGTAAAAAAAAATGGAAAGAATAGTATATAAAGGAGATTTTTTTTTACTCGAAGAAATAAACACCATTAAGACGAAAAGACGTGAGCGGTTGACAAACAGCGGTTACAGAAGACGTGTCAAGAAACAGATGGAAGAAAGAATACGTGTGATAAATGCGGAATATGAAGAGATGAACAGCTGCGGCATTTCTCACATCATTCTATAATTTGCAGAGAAGATATGAGAAGAGGAAAGATGTAGGATCAGAATCTCGCATCAATAATGCATCAGCGAAATTATCAACAACACAACACAACAGCGTCGCAGAACAATTCCAGAAACGACATAATAAATGACGTCAGCTAAAATCATGAGAAAGATGTGATAGTCCTGCGAAAATTAGAGAGTTTGCGAGATTAATATTCGTAAGGTTGCGAGAATGTCACAAGAAATATCCGAAAATAAAGGACAGATTAGCTATCATCCACTATGTATTTCCCTATAAATAGTCGTTCAGTTGTAAAGGGGAGAGATCTTTTTCTGAGTAAGAAGCAAGTAAATAGGAGAGAGAAAATCTAGAGTAGTGGTTATTCTTGATTCCTTTATCTTTCCTTGTAAGATTGTTCAAAGATTCATCAATAAAATTAAGATTGTTGATCTAAAATGAGTTGAATGTTAATGAAATCTTGTGAGGGGTGTAGTGTAGGATTTCCTGCAGCTACAACTACAACTCCAATTTTTATCCCCATAATATGAAACCTTCTTACTTGATTGAATGCCAAATTTTTAAGAAGCCAAATCATGAAGCCAATGAATGCAGATATAGATATGCTTCTTCTAATAATTACATGGCTCAAGCTTACAATACTTATTATGATGGGTATGGTGATGATTATGAGGAGTTTTACTGTCCAGAACCTAAAGCATTTGCTATCTATAATGAGGACTCAACTTCTACTTCTCAATCTGGTTGGATTCCAGATTCTGGTGCCTCACATCACTTAACTTCTGACTTGTCCAACTTAAATTTGCATTCTGAAATCAGGGAAC
Source organism: Papaver somniferum (assembly GCF_003573695.1). NCBI lineage: Eukaryota > Viridiplantae > Streptophyta > Magnoliopsida > Ranunculales > Papaveraceae > Papaver > Papaver somniferum. The sequence goes on from NC_039366.1 coordinate 41,630,966, forward strand.
AAATCAAGTGAGAGTTGGCAATGGCTCAGGTTTGCACATAACTCATATTGGTACCTCTAAATTTACAACTCGCAATACAACTTTTGTTTTGTCAAATGTTCTTCATATGCCTTCTATTACAAAGAATTTTATTTATGTGCATCAATTTACCAACAAAAATAATTGTTTCTTTGAATTCTACCCCAATGAATTCTTTGTGAAGGATATGGTTACACACAAGGTTCTTCTTCATGGTCATCTTAAAGATGGTCTTTATCACTTGGAGTTCACTGCTGATCAACTTAAACAAGCCTTCCAGTCTGCTGTCACAACTACCTCCAACTGGCACAACAAACTTGGTCACCGAACCTATCACACTTTGAAACATGTATTAGCTTATGTAGACAATGTCATTCATGACCATTTATCCACTACTGTCTGTCATGACTGCCAACTATCTAAGAGTCATAGTTTACCATTTCCATCTAAAACAAATAATGATGTATTTGGTCCTTTAGATCTCATTCACTCTGATGTATGGGTATCACCATTATGTTCTATCAATGGATACAAGTATTATGTTTCTTTTATTGGCTCTTATAGAATATTTACTTGGATATATCCTTTGGCTTACAAATCTGAAGTATTGTCAACATTTATTAAGTTTAAATATCATGTGGAGAATCTACTTAGTAGACATATGAAGTATATTCAGTTAGATTGGGGTGGTCAATATAGGAATGTATCTACCTATCTGGACTCTTGTGGCATAGGACATAGAGTTTCTTGTCCTCATGCTCATGCTAAAAATGACAAAGCTGAGAGGAAGCATAGAAATATTGTAGAACCAGGATTAGCACTGCTTTCTCATGCTGGTTTACCAATGTCTTTTTGGTCCTATGCTTTTGAAACTGCCAATTATCTCATCAATAGACTACTAACACCAGTTTTACAAAATGCTTCTCCATTAAAATGTCTTTTTCATCTGAAGCCAGACTATACTTTCTTGAAGACATTTGGTTGTACTTGTTATCCATATTTGAGACCATTTAACAGTCACAAGTTTCATCCAAGATCAGTCAAGTGCATTTTTCTAGGATACATCCATCTCCACAAAGGTTATAGATGCTTCAATCCTCTGAATAACAAGATTATAATATCTAGAGATGTTAAGTTTAATGAGTCATAGTTTCTATATGCACATATTTTTCAGCAATAAAGTACTACTTCTGCAACATTGACAAGTGTATCTATTGAGCCTTCTTCTACTTCAGTTGCTTCTCCTGCACCTGCAGTATCAAATGATGTTACTATTCCACTCCATGATATGAACCAGTTTCTTGAGTTATCCTCATCTACTTCAGTTACTTCTCAACCCTCAGTTCCTGCAATTACAGTCAATGATCATCAGTGACTACAAGATTTAACATGGGCATCACTAAACCAAAAGTTTATGATTCTGAAGTTCACACAGTCTGTGAAGATATTACAGTTCCTACTTGCTATACTGAAGCATGTAAGAATCCAAGATGGAGAGCGGCCATGGATAAAGAAATTAATATTATACTTCAAAATGACACATGGAAACTTGTCACTCTTAGTTCTGCTCACAATGTGATTGGCTATAAATATATTTTTAGGATTAATAGGAATGCAAATGGCATAATTCCCAGATACAACGCCAGATTGGTTGCTAAGGGGTAGAACCAAGTTGAAGGGATTGACTATCAAGATACTTTCAGTCCAGTGGTTAAACCAACCACTATAAGAATGATTCTTTCTATCTCTTTGTACAAGAGTTGGAAAGTCAGGCAACTTGATGTTAAAAATGCATTTCTGCATGGTTATCTATCTAAAGATATTTTCATGGTTCAACCTTCTGGTTATGCTGACAAGGTACTCCCTACTCATGTGTGCAAATTGCAGAAAGCACTATATGGACTCAAAAAAGCTCCCAGAGCTTGGTTTGACAGATTAAGTAAATTCCTACTTCATTGTGGCTTTCATTCTTCAAAAAATGATACATCACTATTCTACAAAGTTACCTCCACTGACACAGTCTATATACCGATCTATGTTGATGACATCTTAATTACTGGCATCTCTTCATGCAATGGGTTGTGAGTTTGCTATCAAGGAAAAGGACTTAGGAGAACTTCATTTCTTCTTGGAAATTCAGGCAAAATACACTTCAGATGGCATTCTACTTTCTCAAAAACAATATATTTCAAATTTGTTATCTAAAACAAAAATGAGTGGAGTCCAAACCTTACGCAACTCCATTTGTTGGTAATTCACACAATCTTTCTTCACCAGCTTTTGAGGATGTTGTGCTATACAGAAACACTGTTGGATCTCTACAATATGCAACTATTACAAGACCAGACATTGCCTTTGCAGTTAACAAGGAATGTCAATTTATATCTTCATGTCACAATTTCTTTTGGTTTGCAGTTTAAGAAATCCTCTTCTTTACAGCTCCAGGCTTACTCTGATGCAAATTGGGCTGGTGATGTAACTTAAAAAAGATCTATTGGTGGTCTAGCAATCTTTTTAGGTCCCAATTTAATATCCTGGTGTTTTAGGAAACAAAATTTGTTTCTAGATCCAGTATTGAGGTTAAATACATGGCTTTGGATGATGCTACATCTGAGTTGATTTGGGTTCAGTCCTTATTGCCTGAACTTCAATTTCCAAGCTCCAGAACTCCAATTCTGTGGTGTGGCAATATGGGAGCCACTTACCTCACTGTTGTAGAAATTTCCTTTCACTTTGTGCGTGAACTAGTTGTGATAAGGCATTGGAGGTGCGTTTTCTATCTACCATAGAGCAAATTGAAGCTATTTTCACTAAAGGGCTTTCTACTGTCAGGTTCTCATTATTGCGGTCCAAGCTCAGTGTCTCTCCTCCTGCATAGACTCTGAACTTGCGGTGGTGGTGATGGTGGTGTGTGTGTATGGGGGGGGGGGGGGGGGGGGGGTGGTAGAAAGCGCTCCGTGCAGTCTATGTTCATCGTAGTGCAGTCTATGTGAGTCTGTTAAGTTCTGTAAGCATGTGGAACGTATGATGTGTTATAACTGACAGTAGCGGGTCATGTGTACATTATAAATATCTGTAGCAGGTCAACAGAAATACAAACTGTTTATAAACACACAAAAAGTGTGGTCGAGTCTTTAATCGGAAAGCATGAATTGAAATCGTTAAAACCAAATCTGAGAGAGTGTCCAACGACATAACCTCTTTCAGCACTATAGTATGGGTTCCCATAAAGGATTTTTTCTTCTTCAACAGTAACGTAGAGTCGTTTGATGTTAAGCTTAGGATTATTTATTTTTTTCCCGATCGGCAAGGGTAAAGATTTTATAGAAGGCCTACCAGAGGTAAGCAAACAAAGTCTCAAAAGAGCTTACAAGCCCAGTAACTCGAAGCTCAAAAAGAGCCGCAAGAAAAAGAACAGACAAAATAACCCAAGAGAAAAAGGATCATGATGAGTTTCAAAAGTTGTTGTAGTAGTAGAGTTCGTCTAAGACTTGTGAACGTTCGATTTTTAAATTTAATAAAAATAAATATACAAATAATTTTAACAATGGTGAGAGGTACTGGGACTAAGAATTTCACCAAATTCTATTCATGTGATTCAAAATTATTCCTGCACAATTATAGCTTGTATGACAACAATTTGTGGACTCTAGTTCCTTGCCTAATGTAGATTTTAAGAGCAATGAATGTAAATATAAAGCATGAGACATCAAAACATTTTAGCTAAGCATGACCCATCAATTGAAATGACACCCATTCAATAAAAATCATAAATCATTTCATTAACAGTGCAAGTAGTCATAAAAATAAATTAATTTATTTACCACAATGACGAAAAATGGCTCCATCCGTCGTCCCAGCATGTGATTCTAGTTCCTCATTATTACAAAGAAAACTAAATAGAAGAAATAAAAGAAAATTGTGAAACTGGCTACCGGCTCACCGGCTCTCCAAAAAAATCACCCTTGGTTTCTTGTTCTCGACATCAATATATAGATTTCAACAAAATCTAACCTTCCTCTTTTAATTCTCTTCCACATGTCATGTCCAATGGGAGTGTGCCACTTGTCTAAGAATACACAATATCACCTAATAAAGACTCGCCACATGTACGACCACTTGCTTTTCTTTTCATGGGAAAGAAAATATTATATGAGCACATACTGATCTTATGTACGAGGTAAGTACTCATTTTGTCATTATCTCAATTCCAAAACAGGCGTCATGTATTAATGTCGTGAAATATATATTATGCTCAAAATCAATCTTCTTTAGTTGCAAAAGATATTTAGTTTCCTTTCTTTCTCCACCATGTCGACATACCTCGTACATTAATTATTGAGTAGGATTTTTCATTTTACGTGATACCTCCTAAATCCTTCGAGAACTAATCACCAAGTCCTTCATCCTAAAATCCACGAGACCAAAATGCCCGAGCATGTTAGTTTCTTAAACCAACTTCAGCCCATCATCTCCTTCACTAACTTAAATTGAGCCTATCCCATTTATACCCAAAAGTATCCACGACCCATGTACTCCGAAGTCCATATTTTCTTCTTGGAATCCTAGTTTTAGCCGATTTTCTTGGAAGAGCCCATTTTATTCATTTACCTACAAAAACACAATCAATACCAAAATAAGCACCAACAATATATATTTTGGGTAGTAAATACGTAATAATTAATCGTTCATCACACCCCCAAACTTATATTTTTCTAGTCGTCAAGCAAATTTATTCTAGAAAATAAAAACTCACGAGGTGGCCCTAGTGACCGAGTTAATCTCGGGAGGGTTTACCAGAGGTGTACCCACAAAACCATTACTTCTAATTGGTCACAAGTATCCAAAGATCAATGAGGACATACATATTCTCAACCTATCTCCAAGTAACTAGAATGCCAGAGAAATTAAAGGTGTCATCTCTAAAGCTGACTGAAGAAAAGTGGAGACACATCCGCAACACTGCTAGATAAAGAGATATCCGCTACACAGCTAGATAAACATTGTAAGATGCGTCCGCTGCTTTACAGCTGGATAAGATTAGGAGGGAGATAAAGATGAGAGGGACATCTGCTACACAGCTGGACTAATTACGTGTGATGAGTTAACCCAGTGCTAGAAAGATCTTGTGCCAGATTGAAAGCGGACTAACAAAGCAACCAAATGTATCTTTCTTCGACTCTCTCATAGTGCTCAGTAGAAACAACGTCTTCTTCGGTCTTCAACTGTTGATGATAAACTATCGAACCTCATAGAACCTTGACAATTAACTCTTCTTTTTCGATTTCTTCCTTGACTTATAAATTTCTACTTCCCTTTGGCCTTATTGAACAAAAAGTAACGATGATTTTTTTCATCTTTCATTTTTTTCATTTTTTTTTTTTTTTTTTTGGAAACAAAAATTACAAGACAATAATTTACATGGCCATGAGAGAAGGACTTTCAAAACTTGGATCTTCGCAACTTGTGATGTCTTGGTATCATGGATTCTAACAACTTATATCATTTGCTCTTATAACTTCAACTTTTATTTTTGAATTATTCTTTTCTATTGTTTCTTCTAAACCTAAAACGTCTTCAACTTTCTTCATATATTTTGATGTCGCTCCGCTTGTTGATGATGATAAGTTTCTACTGAGAGAGAGTCGCAATCCAGTAACTAAGACTACATTGTGAGGTTGCTTTGTCTTTCTAACATTTCCTGACCTACTTGCCTTTCCGTCATGTATGGTTAGGTCCATCACGGTTACTCTCTAAAAGGAACAAGTTCTCTCCTAAATTTCAAGGATCTCAATGTATTTTTCTCTAATGTCTCAAAAGGTTGTTATCCCTAGCATTCCAATTTCTATCTTTTCGGTGAGAAACAGTATGTAAACTTAGCTAACCGGATACCATGTGACGCTAGAATTTTCAAAAGTGCAACTAAAAAGTTCTTCCCCACCCCCAAACTTAAATCTAACATTGTCCTCAATGTTATAAAGATAAAATTAAAAGCATGAACAAGGAGAAACTATTACCACTTGAGGGAAAAGAAATAAGGAAGAATATTACCGTGTCGCATGAAAATGGGTTACCTCCCAAGAAGTGCTAAGTTTAAAGTCTTCAACCAGACATCCGAAGGAATTAGTCACCTCATAGTATCATATAAAAGTAGCCGGAATAACTGTGGGTCATCTAGATCAAAAAGTGCTAACCACAAGAAGAGGAAACTGCAACAGACCAAGAAGATACCAAACATACCATTGTTTAAGACAACTAAAACTAGTTGTAGTTCAGGTTTAGGCTCTATGAAAGGGTCTAGATAAAATATTTTCATGGACTACATTTCCTCATAGCTAAGATCCGATTCAGGTATTAGAGTCTGGAAAAACTCAAGTAAAAACTTAGAAGCACATAATAATAACCTAAATAATTGCGGATCCTTAAATTCAACCAGGTTTCACTCACACAGCTGACCAAAAAGAAAGAGGTGGTCTTCTTTAAGCAAATGTGTCGACCCTACTCTCCTAAAGTAATTAGGTTTAGTCTCAAAACTTAATAACCGACACATCTGAAAATCATATGTCCCCACAATTGGAAGAAAAAATTTTGGTGGGAAAACAAAGTCAATTTTGGTATGATAGCCTGGGTTAACCACATCAACCAGAGGATGGGTTTCTAACAACTGAGCTCTCCTATGGACACAACTAGGTTCAGGAAAAAGTGTACGAAGATAATCTTGTAAGATGGCTGAGGCACAAATTTCAAGTCCCGACTGAGGGATCTTTGTAAGAGCTAAAGGTATGGGAAAAGGGGAATGATAATCACCCCCAAACTTAGATTTTTGGGTATCTCTAGATAGACTAGCTACAATTTCATTAATTTTTAGATCGTTGGAATCCTGAAAATAGTCAATTGCTTCTTCTAGGTTATACTCAAGTGACGCATCCTCACTCATATTTAATAGCTCTACGAGTTCATTTTATTCGTCTAAGACCATTGTTTCTAAATCGCTAGACTTTAAAACAGTATTCTCAAAATAAACTCGTTCCTCTAAACCATTATCGACTTCGTAATCAAAAGGAAATACTACATCATCTAAAGAGGTGGTATCTCTAATCAAATCCTCGTCCTTTTGAATAGGTGAATAATCATTAAAATTATCGGGATTTGAACCAGAAATAACACTATCATCATAAAGTTCATTTAGAGTAACAAATTCCAGATCACTATGCCTACAAATTTCAAATTCTTCATCAACACTATCCACATCATAATAACATGAAAATGGTTGAACCTCATCTAAAGTAGTGTTACCAATTCTAATCTCGTCATCTTGATAAAAATTATCCTTATTTTCACGGGTGATATAGGAAAGAATGTATTGGAAATCAAGAGTAATTCGAGCAGTTCTTTCTTCCGTCTCTAATTTAAGCCTACGTGTTGACTCAGCAAACTCACGTGTTGACTCAGTTAACTTACGCATTGACTCAAGTATCTTACGTGCTTCATCGAGAGGAGAGGAATTATAAGAATCTTGATCGTATAACCGGTGGGCATGTGGATAGTAATTGGGGTCACCATGGTATGACCCATATCCTTCAAAAGGATGGCGTTTCCAACCACTATTCCTAACATGGTCATAAAAAGGATGATGTTCCATATTCAAATTCAGGTCGATATTCATTGTATTGGCTTCTATCATACCAGTTCGACATTCTTAATTGCAAGGGAATTCTACACAATCACAAACAAGGCTGACTCGACCAAATCAAACCTATAAAATCTAGCAAACAACAAGCATGATGGATCCATTTATATTGTTTCTAGACCAGCTTCTAATCTTTCGAAAAGAAATTCGTTACAATCTGAGCAAACCTCTCTGGAATCAATCCGATTTTAAGTAAGTTGAATTGAGACGAGGGAAGCTGCGAGGAGCTTTGATACCCAAGGTCTCACCGGTATTATAAGGCGGCGCAGTCACGCATTCAACTTGCAGAAACCATCATGAACTTCAAAGTATGCTCAAAAGAGCAACCAATATTTTTCGAACGACTTTCCTATTAAGCTCGTTACCCTATAGGTCTCGTTCTAGTCAAAATTTTAAGCTTAGTTTCGCGTTTGGTTTCGTTTTTCTAAGGCGGGCAAGAAGGAAACGGTGATGAAATCCGAGTCCTTATCTTAATTTGGCCAAGCCTTGCCCTTTACTAGGAAATTAAAAAAACCGTATTCAAATCCTCAGCATATATTCACCTTAAGGCATACAATAAACCCGCTGACAGGGGATTCGCGGGTGTTTCGAAAGCTTACCTCCCGTATCAGACGGGCACAGAACCGCTGAAGTCGACTCGGGCCACGACTCCTATGTCATGTGCGAACCCGAGGGGCCGAGACGATATTGTAATCGTCGTCCTTCCCTGCAAACAGTTTTATATTTAATGTACCCTTCCTTAGGGTTTAAAAAAAAATTGTCCAAGTCCAAAGTCCAAATAAAGTGCAAAAGAAAAGAAATCATAAAATAAAATAATTACAAAAAATGGAAGTTCTCTAAAAAAAATCTTTTTTTTTTTAATTTTTCTTTCGCTCTTAAAAAATGGAAGGCCTACCGGAGGTAAGCAAACAAAGGCTTAAAAGAGCTTACAAACCCAATAATTCGAAGCTCAAAAAGAGCCGCAAAAAAAAGAACACAAAAAATAACCCAACAGAAAAAGGACCAGCAAACACTAAGTTTTAAAGAAAGAGTCCCGATTGGCAAGAATATAATCTAAAGAAAACCCTTTGAGTTCTACAGAATTGTTGCACCAAGAATACACTTGCATCTTGACATTTTTGATGACTGAATCAATGGTGATTGAAGGGTCGTCAAAAACTACGGCGTTCCTCGACTTCCAAATGCTCCAGAAAGTGTAGGAATTCGAAAATATATCATCGCCATTCCCTGACGTTGTTGCAAATTTAAAAATCCAGAACACGTTTTGAAGTCTTTTAGTCCGCTACTGCCGACTCGTTTACCCATACACTGAAGGAAACACTTTAGATGCCCGAGTCATTTCCGAACTACAGGAATAACCCATCGAGCAAATTGAAAAATAAGCGGTCATCCTTATCACCAAGTGAGACTGATGGCTCAAATCGCGTATTCAAAATATACTTAAATCAAAAGAATTGGTGTGGAAAAGTATATATTATTTCTACGTACTTCTGGTCGCTAAACACTGCATCTTAAAATTAAGCCTGATCCTACTTGGCAAAGTTGAGTTCTATTTGTGCAACAATGTCTATACGGATGATCAACCTTATATGTTAGAGTGAAAAGCTCCAAAGATTTGCTTGCACCATAATTTTGAGTTTAGAGACGATTGAAAACATGTTTATAGCTTGACATTTTGTTTTCGTACTCCACAAGAAACCGGAGACAAAACGCATAAATCACCTCTCCCGAAAATATCATACGATTCTCGGTCCTTAAATGTGGGCCAACATGGAGTAAATGAACTCGAAACAGGTAATGCCCATTACATTAACACCGAAATTGTTCGCTTCAAAGTGGTGTGTAGATTAATGAAGGTGTGGTCCAGAGCTAAGCTGAGTTTCACTGGTATGTTAGTTTCAAGTTTGGTACCGGCCGTACATATTAAAGAAAGGAATGCGGAAAATGCAGAATTTTGCCATTTTGCATCGTGTATTTGAACTTCGTGTCTACGCATCTGCAAATTTTGTGGGCTTATGATATTTGCAACATTACAAAACATGGAACATAATCTTAAGCTCCTGTACACTTTTGGATTCGGACCGACCTTATAGGCTTGTGGCCTAGTATGACGGTCCTGCAAGTGAGCATAATGCACAATGATTGTGCATCACAGAGTTGCAGGCAAGTTAGTACTCCGCCGTAATGGTGCAATGTGAAACCATAATAGCGGTATTCTGTATAGACCTTCAAGCACTAAGATAGTGGCACCCTGTAGGGCCAGTGAAGCGTAAGAGTGGCGCTACACTGTAAAGATATTTGGCTAAGTAATGAAGCTTATTGGCCGACACAATGAGGCTTCATTGAAGGATTGGCAAGACATGGACAAAGTGGAAAGATCCGACATGCGATGTTGGCATTAAGGCATATCCATGAAATTGAGTTGGCCCAAACTCAAGGATGATGCAAGAGTGAAGAATAGGCCAAGAGTTGGTCTATGGCATTAGTTCAAGGCATGCCAAAGCTTGAATAATGCAAACAAGCTAGTAATGCAAGAGTGACATTACTATTGTCAAGCAGATTGGCTAAGTGAAGCAAGTGACGGTTAGGAGTTGGTTATTGGCTTTGCAAGCATGTCAAATGTGTGAGACAAGATAAGTCGGTTATAGAAGGAGTTTATAACCATTCATAACTACCAAGAACAAGTGTGGCATCAGTTGGCGTGACAGCACAAAAGGTGGCAGTTGAAAGTGGCGGTTATGGAAACTACTTGGACACTTGGCTGTCCAAGGCTTGTGCAGCGATTGCATGGAAGTTTTGGCCTGATCCTAGTTAGTATAAATGGCTTAGGAATCAATAATGTTGGTGTTGTTCGTTTGGGAGAAGAACCACTAATGTAGAGAGAGTTTTAGGCATTCACCAAGAGGGTGAATGGCCTGTTTTATCTATGAGTTGGACGAGTTTTGTAATCTTCCTTTAGTGCGATAAAATGGGTTTGTTGCAGTAATCTCTGTGTTCATTATGTTGCTGATGTTGTGTGAGAATTGGTTAAGTATATGGAAGAATCTTTTATGCTTATGAGGGCATGAAGAGTTAGAGAGAAAGAAGAAAAGACTTTCGTTGTGCAATGCCTTATGAGTGAAGGCAGATGCGTACTTTGATGCTACTATGTAAGGCTGAATGATTTTGGGTGAAGTTGATTCACTAAACCACAATCATTGCCGGTCATGTCCCATGAAAATTTTAGGCGATTAAATGGGCGTGTGATAGCAGGTATCAGAGTTGTGTTAGGGGACACAGTTGCTGATTTTTCTATCTTTTTACTCAAGTTGGTGTCATTTGTTTGTCGAATTCAGTGGTGAATTGTTTGGGTTTCACTACTATGGAGACTAGAAGAAGTTGGTCTTATGTGGAAAGATCAATTGGAATGAACTTGAAGCTTGAAGTAGCAACAGGCCATGATAGTTTATGACAAAGGTGTCAAAATTCCAGCCCAAAGTATTAGGCGAACGTGCAAGAGTCATTGAAAGCCCGGTTTTCAAGTGATTGCATGACAAAACTAAGGAGTATGCTGACTTCTATGGTGCAAGTCAAGTGTTAAAGTTCATGTTTCTCACAAGTATGCAAATATTACGCATTTGGAATGCATATCTTTGTGCTGTTGTCAGTAGCGAGTACATTACAAGTGGTAATGGGAATTTTGCGAAAATTCCAGAACTCAAAGAAGTTGATGGTCTTTGCAGTGTCAAAGTAGATGAATAACATGTCTATGTGATAAATTGAAGGTGTTTTCATCGTATCCAGTTGATGGAAGATTATAGTTATCTCTCTCGAATGCATGTACCTTGGCGGTAAAGCAAAGTATGGTTGCGAACCAGCATGTTTGTGGCAATGTGATGCCATAAAAGGAGAATTGGAAGGCCAATTCTTATCTAGCATAAAGCTTATAGAAAGGCTGAAGAAATAAGCGCAAGTTAGGGGAAAACCGATACACCACGGTCTTGCCTTTGCAAAGAGTTCTTCGTTGATGCTAGATGCGCACAAGGAGTGTGTTTGCGCCTGGTTTATGAGTGAGATCAATATGCTTGGACAAGGGTGTCCAAAGACCTGCATTTGAATGTAACCACAATCGGATGTTCTTGTCGACTGCAAATCAATAGTTGTTGCTACTAAAGTTGATTTTGGAGAAGGATAAAGACAAGAGCTGCCAGTTGTGCATGGGCAGTAAAAATAAGTTCCAAATTTGAAAAAGAATGCGACATTCTTGCTTCATGGAACGTAGGCAGTGGTGCCTCATTTGCAAGGATTATGGCCTTGTTTGTAACTGTCCAGAGTGTTTATCCGCGGAAGTCATTGAGTGACATGACTTTGCTGAGCTCTATGGTGATGCTCAGAATCACCAAGTTAAGTCTGTTCCAGCTGTGCAAAGGTGCACACGTTTGTGTCAAGATTTGAGTGTTAATTGGCATAACATGTATGCAACAGTAGCATGCTCTAAATGAGATTTGGGCATGGCCAAGATGCATGATGCGGTTGGATATGCAAGTTAGACGAATCATAGATACATGGAAAAAGAAGGACAAAGTAGTTGTGATGCATGAGATGGCATGTGGCCATTGTTGAAGAAATTTTGATGACAGCTAAAGCAAAATGATAGCATTAGTGTAAAAGGAGCATTCAACTAAGTGTCAATTATATTGTGCTTTGTTATGGGAGTTGCATAAGAACGTTGATAGTTGGTAGAGTGCATGTGGAAAAGTGAATTGCTACATTGGGGACAGTAGGTGTTGTCTCGCTTCCTTTGTTGCTTAGAAGCGAAGACGAAGTCAGTATTGCAAGGCTTGTTAGGTCTTACAAGTTGCAATCAGTTAGCGCGAGTATTTTCTCAAGTTTGAGTATACTTTCAGTTTGGGTCGAGTGGACCTTGGTGTTGGAAATGAAGTCTCTCAATGAAAGGTAGTAGTGAATGAGGGTATTTAAAGTGAAAGATTTTTCCTCTTTCGTTCAAAGTAAAGCTAGTTCGCGTGGAAGATGCTACATAGCATATTAAGCCAAAATATGCAATAGAAGACGCTGAAAGTGAAAGAAGCAAATAGAGTTGGTGGCATAGTCGAGTTTGCTGTTGAGAGTTATGTGGAAGTGCAATGGCATATGGAAGCGATAGCATGGAGTAATGCAGCAAGAATGAAGATGTAAGTCCATCAAGTACATGAGTTAAGTTTGACTCATAGATAGGAAGAACATGATGTTATTTTTCCGCCACATTAAAGCGTAGCAGTTTGAAAGAGCAAGTGATGCTTAAAGTGCTGGCTTCAAAGGCGCGTGAAGAGGATGCCTGGTCTAAAGAGACGGTGTGATGTCACGGGTATCCTAAGTCATGACTATACCAAAGTCATGCATTTCAATCAAGGTGTTACGACAATGCAACCAAAGAACAGCGGGGTGCTGGTTCTTTGACATACAAATGATGCAAGTCCAACAAGGTGAAGTTTGCAATATGATTTGGAGGCCAAATCTAGTGAAAGTGATGATGTTGGCAAAGTGCAGAAAAGGCTATAGGTTTGGGCGCATACCAAGAGTGGTATGGAATCATACAGTGCATACCTTAAGGCATGGCATGATTTGGCGTAGGCGCATATGATTGAAGAATGAGGCCAAGTCTTGTATAAGTCCTATTATGTTGCGTGGTGCAACTAATGTCGGAAAATGAAGGCAAAAGACTATGGAACCGATCATTGTGATCAGTTGGGAAGAATCATTTCTTGTGTACACTTAGGCACAAATGATTCATGTGAAGTTCAAGCACAATTCAGGGAACTAAGGATAATTTTAGTTTGCATTTGAGTATTGATATGCGGCTTGAGGCAGAGTTGGAACGTAGGCGCAACGTAACAACAAAGTTCAAGATCGGTAGGATCAATGACAAAGCAGTAAAGCTAAGTGATGCGGATGCAATCAGAGGGGACCATTGACAAGGGTTTAGTCAAAAGTAGTTGCCGATTTTCGGATAAGGTTCTGAAAAGCAAGTGAAGCAAAGTTAAGACAAGTATGGTGTTCATACTGGGTCGCGTTCAACGATTATGTTGAATGTATTAGGTAGGGGAGGTCTATGACGGTCCTGCAAGTGAGCATAATGATTGTGCATCACAGAGTTGCAGGCCAAGTTAGTACTCCGCCGTAATGGTGCAATGCGAAGCCATAATAGCGGTATTCTGTATAGACCGTCAAGCACTAAGATAGTGGCACCTGTTAGAGCATAGCTCGGTCAACCTCGCATGCGTTGATATATCAAGCATGTTTTTCAATGTTAGTGATCAAAACTATAAATCCTTGATTTCTAGCCTATTAGCTAAGTCTCGGACTAGGATAGGAAAAGTGTAGTTGATCTCAAGGACTTCATGGTGATTCAACGACAACAACGAAGATCTACACCAAGGAACCGTGGAACTTCATCAACAAAGAGGTATGTGAAGACTTAAACTTATCTATCACTCGAAAATCTATATATTCTTCTCCTACTTCTTATGAGACAAAAGTCGTATGCTATATAGACTAGATCATATACACTTGATATTTCGAGCTGAGTATTCATTGCTTATCTTTTACTCGAAATCATGTGTTGGTAAAGCGTTTCGCTTTGATCGGGTTTATCATCACCTAGTGACGAAAGTCATGAAAGTTTCAATTACTTTAAGAATTGCTCTGACGTGAAAAGAATTTGAATCCGATAAACATACATCAGAAGTTAACTTACAAAAAGGATGTAACCCATAAGGCTCGTATAACATCGAATAAGAAATAAATCTCAAAACAAAAGATTAAGCTCTGAAGCTATAAACCACAATACATATGGGTCTTGAGACCCCGCGAATGTAAGCATTGCATAAAATGAAACTAGGCATACAAGGCCAGTTGAACTCGAACTTGACATAAAGCACATCTCGAATGATACATAGAAGTCTTATTATCCTAATTAACGGAAGAAGCCCTTGTCCGAAAGTGGATCATGGATATTTCCGGACACATGATCCACTCATGACTTTCAGCTGTAACAAGCTCGAAATAATCCAAAGCCATCTGCAACACAACGGTCAAAAGTGTCGACATCTCAAGGACCAATCGAATACGGTTCGCCATTCCAAAACTCAAAATAGGGTACAAAAGCAATCAACTGATTAACTATAAAGAACATGACTCGAGACCTGAAAAGCAATCACGTTATCATGAATAAGAATAAGAAACTCGAGCTCAATGAGATTGTGGAAAAGTCGAAACTCAACAACATGAAACGATGAAACGATAGCCGAGGAAGGTATAAAATCCCTAGACGAAGCGATCGCGGGTCATAAAGAGAAATATCATCTTCATAAGAGAAATACGGAATCCATAATAACGAGAAGCTGAGTGCCACAAGCTGTTGATTGGTTAAGCCTCAAAATCTTGGAAGGACCAACCAATTGAGTGAGACAAGTTACTGAATCCGAAAAGAAAAGAGGGGGGAGGAGACGGAACCAATAATGAAGAGCAAGCCAGCCGCCTCACCCATACTTATGTCGTCGGCTCAACTCTTGATAGAACCACTAAGACGTCACAATCTAATGACACTGCCAACATCAACTTCGATAGTCTATGGCCCGGGCAAAGCAATCATTTCGAAAGATAAATCAAAGAATTAACATCAAATATCAATAACTCCCTCGACGGAGCAATGAAACATGAGCTTGACATACACATCGAAGCATCTTCCCGCTATCATACAACAACCGAGAAAATCATGAAAACTGAACTCTACTGATAATAAATAAAGAAGTGAAAGAAAGAAAAATGACGCAAGAGAAAACTGTGAAGGCGATAACACATCATTAAGAGAAGATACAAGGGGCTGAAGCAAAGGGGAAAACCCGAAGACGAGAACTAGAAAACAAAGATACACCTCCTCAAGAGCATTGAATGTTTCCGAGACTGCAATATTGCACGAAGAAGAAGTAAGAATGGGGGCTTCGGCTGATGTATATCCAAAGCTATTAACGATGAAGTCGAGGAGACGAAGAGACCAATCGATTAAAGGTGTTGAACGCTTCTCGACTACATTCCTGCATGAGCTATGACGACTACTTCCCGAGACAGAATATTTACTGGAAATACAAAGACCCAAAACTGTATATCCATGTGACTGAACAACGAAGAATCTATATCTGAGAAGTTCAAGGATAATTAAGGACTCAAAGAGAAGAGAACTTCAACAAAGTAACTCTACATTGACTTGTCGCGTTGTATTCTTTTCCCTTCGTCAAAGTTTTGTCCCACTGGGTTTTCCTTGACAAGATTTTAATGATGCAACATAAGCGAGTTCGATTGTGCCACAAGTATTCTCAAAGGCTTGGCTCCAACCGATATACATCCAAACCCGAAATCACGACTAAAACAGGGGGCTCTCAGAGGAAAGGAAGACCAGGGGACGTATTCCTAATACAAGCTATGACTGATTGACAAGTCTGTAAGCCTCGACAAAACAGTCAGGGGGCTTACGTAAACACGGAATTTGACCAAACCCGAGGAAAGTAATGGGAACCTCGAGTATCAACCGAGGTTACCATTGGGAAAGCCGGGGTCACTATGGATGAAATCCTAGGTCACTATGATGATGCAACACAAGTGGTCTGCCCCAAAGGTGGGTTGCCCAGAAGAAGGTAACCAATTGGTGCCTAAATAACCCCAGCTGTAATAGTACATGTGTACGGCTAATAATAGAAGACTTACTAAGAAAGGTACTAGGGTACACGTGTACGGTACTTACATGTCAGGCTTTGCCTATAAAAGGAGGGATTCTTCCCTGAGAAAGAGAGGGTTCTCCAGATAATTGTATTGTGTATTGGGATTAGTCTCCAAATTACCCTATGATAATTTATGGGTGTTTACACTTTGTTCTCCGTATTGATGTTTTGCCTTATACCCCTACAGTTGTTTAGAATCTATTTCGCCATTAAAGTTGTGCAAGTTTCTGTAAATTCTAGTAAGATTGGTTTGGCTTTCATTCTCATTCCACAAGTTTCCATGAAGCCGATTGTTTTCACCTTTTCACCAATATAATCAAAACATTGTTTTTGACAAAATATTATTTCAGAAATACATGTTTGGTTTCCTCCGGTGTCTCAAAAATAGGAGGGATACCCAAGCAATTACACGAAATACCATGTCGGCTTTGATTTCAGTTGTTGCATATATATATACACAACAAGAGCATGTAAAAAGAGATTCCAATTACCCAATTCATGAAAAATTAAAATTCGAACACATGATACGTTGTTGGTTAGTATACAAGCTTTACCCATCATATTTTTTGATCGCCAAGGACATGTAAAACATATGCTACAACACGACCTAACTTCTCAAATTCTATTTCTCGTAAGTTTATGGCCAACATAAGTTTACGGTTATTAACTTATTAAGGAACAACAGAAACTGAAAGCACATTAGAAGCAAACTAAGATAAAACATGGTAAGTACATTTTATTCTTCCCGTAGTCAGCCATCCTTCTGCTATGTTGTTATGGAACTGGTGCCTCTTATCAGCACGATCAGATTTACAAGTTATAGCTTCTTTCGGAATGGAGGTTTTCAGAGAAACCATGTTGTCCACTTGAGCATTCAGCTGATAATCCATTGTCGGGAAGTAAATGTTATCATAATCACCAACACGACGCGTTAGGTCTTCATTCATCTTAGTTTGAAAAACACTAGGATTAGAGCAGAAGCACTCCACCACCTTGAAATGTTTTCTTGCAAATTGTAGAATATAAGACGCTTCCCATTAAACCAATACAATAACACCTGATTGGAGAAAGTCAGCATACGTGTAGGCGGCGTAGCAGCAGAAGTATCAAAGTAGCAACAGAGGGGAGTTGGTCGTAAACCTCCCTGATCCATAATCCGAAAATCAAAAGTTACCCCCTTCTCCACACTTGCTCGACCTTGTACTTTAATATATACATATGAACCTTGTAACAACAACAAGCACCACTCCGATATTTACAATGATGTCCGCAATGATCATTGTTGGATATTGTACTTATCCTCTCAGAATGTGCAATACAGGGGTATCCTTTAAACTCCAGAAGATGATCATCTGCTAAACACCGATGCTTAGTTGCCGCTGTTGTCCGACTACATGCAATCGGGAGTCGAATAAAGCGAATCTTCTCGTTGTGGAGGTCGAACGAGAGCAACATTTCAAAGTAATTACTATTACTAACTTTATTATTCGTCCTCCAGAAAATATCCCCCCCGCAAAATGTGGGTCTATATATCGTTCTCGAAACTCTAGTGTCGACCATTTCACTAGGAAAGAAAGAAGAACCCGGTGGCGGTGAGATATCACAAGTACTGTTGGAAAATCACCGGTTTTATGTGAATTAAAATTTAGTATAAAACGGTTTTTCAAAATAATTAAAATACGTTCCAAATTTATCTCTTAGATTTTTACGGGATAAATTTACCTTATATATTTTGGATTTGTGTTAGGGTTTTGTATGTAGAAAAACCCCTCTTGTATCCGTGCATTTTGAGAACTTTTTCTTCTTCGTTTTTCTATGATTGATACAAGGGTTTAAATGCTAACAATTCCATGAGTTTTCCGCTGCCAAGTTCTAAAAGGACAAGTTTTTTGAATGTGCTATTCAAACTTGTTAAGATTGTTGTATCTTGGAGGCAGATGTACCCGTAGGGCTATAGCATCATCTTTTCAGAGTGTAGCCGGGCATTCTTGTCTTAAGGACAGTATGTTGAACATGCGCCTCAATCTACCATTACAAGTTTCTTCTCTCTGTGTTGTTTAACGGGGATGTTCATTACATCAACAATTGTAGGAGACGACACAAAAATCAGATAAGTGCCTCTTATATTAATTAGTTGTTTGATTTATTGAATTTTAATTGTTATTCACCAACAATCTTAAGACAAGAATTAATCTCTTAGAGTAACAGTTAAAATAAACGAGTTAAGTTTTAATAATTAGAACAAGTAAAATTGTGCCGTAGAGATTGTTCATCTCTCAATTGCTTGTTAATCCCATAATATCAAACGTGTTATTTTAATTATGGAACCTAAGATTTAGGTCATGCAACTGTTTGATATCTAATCAGTTGTCGTCAATGGATGTGTACATTCCTGAACCCTTTCTTCCTTATGTTTGTTTGGCTTAATTGATTAGATAAGCCAATTGGAACCTGCAGCCATGCATGTAGACAATCACTTTGGCAACACATCCTTTGTTATGGGTCGATGCACAGTAAACGACTTTGTGATACTGATACGAATGTATGTTTAAATTATCTGTTTTTAGTATGGTGGATCCCACAATGTTGAGACCAGTAGAAAGCGGTCGTATGACTTCAGTTCAAGGGATCGACTTTCCTGGATTTCAGCTTCTCTTAGGTCTTGGAATTCTCTTGTAGCTACAATATTGTTCTGGGAGCGTCATCATTGCTGATGGACCGCAGTTAAAGGAAGCTTGGACCCTGTTGTTGTTCTCCAGTTTTACATTTCAGGGAAATAAAGATGACAACAGCAAGCTATCATCTGGTGCAGTACCTACACTAAGGTTCCGACTTGATACGACACATGCTAAAGCGCTGACAAGTAAATACCGGAAGTAGTAGGCGTTTGCACAAGGAATAAGTTATTGTCCTCTTTTCATCAGTATGAATCTTCTGAGGTAAAATCCTATATTCATTCAACTTAAAAGGAAGGAACAGGTAGAGTAATCCGTACTGCACGTAGGTACTGCAATATTTCCAATATCTATAATTTGGTTTATATGAGACTATCGAACAAGTTGATGTCAGAGGTGATTATCTCTCTAAAATTTATTTATTTTAGGAGAATTCACATGCCAGTATAACGCTTAACCAGACCCCATTATGTAAAAATTCGTAAAATACTGATGGGCCAAACTGGACACATTGCAATTTTACTTGGAAGAAGAACTGTAGGTTCTTGTCTTTCTCTAAAGAAAGAAAACGAGTGAAAAATTTATTTGTTATACTTCGGAGTTGTCTCTCTCAGTTTGGCAGGTGTTGTTAGGAAAGGAGATAATATCTCTTACCCAAGTCAAGAGTGCATAGAAGAATCGGTATTATCCTTATCAGATTGCTGGTTGTTTTTAGATTAATTGACAAGTCATTTCAAGTTAGATTCCAGTCTATTGCTAGAAGAGATGTGCTAGGAGGCACCTTGCATGGAATGTACATAAGAACCGTGTAAGAGCTGAGACTAAGACATTAGAGCCGTGTAAGAGCTGAGACTAATTAAGACAAGAATCGTGTAAAGGCTGAGACTAAGACGATATTACTTGGACGCTGGGAGCATCTACTACAGAATGTGATGTGAATTATTCTGCTGACTTACAGAGGGAGTTTGTGTCCAAACTGAGACTGTACCACGACAAGCTCTTGGAGAAAGGATCATGCATGTTCATACCATCACCAAAGATGGACATATGTTTCCTTGAGATTCAGATTGACGGAGAGGAGGCTTACCAGAATTTCTCGAGGATCATCGAGAACGCCAACGTTATTATGGAGACATATGAAGATCCAGCCCTCGGTATTTTACCCTGAGAAAGGGATGGTTGCGTTTTCAGCTGGTCTGCATGGTTGAGGTTTCACTTTACAATTTAGCAAAGATGTATGCTTTTGAGTTCAGTATTGATGTCAGTAAGATGGTGAAGAGGCTTTGGGTGATAACTTCTTTGTCCCGGTAATTAAGAGATGGACTAAAGACCTACGTGCAAGTAAACGATTTTCCTGTGAATATGATGCAATGGATACGGGAACTGGTACGCTGGATTGTGCCAATGAAAGTGCGTCCTCCATCATGCGAAAACATACCTGGCGGTATGAGTAAGCTAATTTAAAATTCATTTCCTCATGCAAAGTTACTATGGAAATCAAGTCAGGTACCAACCCCATCTAGAACGATGCTTTACTGGTTGCATGTTTTATATTGAGTTGTGTAAATCTCATGCTTTACTAATTTTATTTTAAGGCTTAACAATTATGTGACTGTCTTTAAGAAGTTACTTAGGTTGTACACCTTTAAAGTGATGCTCTTTTGTGCTGAGAATTTCAACAACCGGAGATAAAGGTCATTTTGTGATGATTAATTGTTGAACTCGTTGAACTCGTTGGTGTTATGCACTAGATCAAAGCAAGAGGTAAGCCTTAGACAATTTTAAAGCAAGCACTTCAAATGTGGGGGCTGTTGGGCATAGGAATCTTTAACGTGTTGAAGGCCTTTTGGCCAGTTTGTTTGCAAACGTACATAAAGACTTTGCTGGACATTGATGCATATTTTGAACCTTGAATTTTTGCTAAAAAAAAAATAAAATATTGCTTGTGTGTGATTCAAGGGATGCTGAATTTGTTGAAAAACATATTGTCGGATCTTATTTTCGTCAAAAAAATCAAGACAATCCCCTTGACTTGTTTTGTTCGATGCACTATACATAAATGTTAATTAATTTGATTGTGACCAAGCTTGTTTAGAATTCACCATAGATGCAGGGGATGAGATCTGTGATATTTCAATCCATAAACTGTGAGAGGTATATGATGAATGTATCAAACAATCTTGAAGAAGATAAGAAAGACATGTGATTATGGACCACCTTCAGGTAGTCAGGAACTAGAGGAAATAAGTAATATGGAATTTCGCTTAGCATATTGCACATGTCAGTAGAATCAAATTGTGAGGCATTAATTGTATGTCACTGTGTAATGGTCAATACACAAGCGGGTTTTTGAGAAAGTATCCTTGACAGGTTAATCAAATAATCAAATGAGGAACAAACTACAAGGTTTGGAGAAAATGAAGTGCACCTGATGCAACCTGATTTTACATATATATTTGTATAATCTTAGATATATCTTGTGATATGATAAACATGTTTTACATTTAATAATAAATCGGTGTTGTTTAAGATTTGGCAGGAAACTATTATGCGGTTGACGTGGCCTAAAGGATCAGTAAGTAACCAAAAAAAAAAAATTTAAGGATATAGTTTCTGTCTAACGTGTTTAGTATGTGTTGTAAAACAGATGTGCATGTCCACGTTTACCCTGGGAATCATAGGGATGCTCTGACTAGAGGACCAGAAAATGGAATGCATGAGGTACATATTTAATTTCAAATATGTGATATATATTGCACTTTCCTTATTTTTGAGGAAGCTGTAATGAACGTACTAGTGAATAGTACATGCCCTTTTTGTATGCTTTACAACCACCTATGGAATATGTGATATTTATGATTTGACTGAAAGACCAAGTTGGATGATATGATCTAAACTATCAAAGGGAACCAGAAGAGATTCTGAAGAAAATGATATTTGTCAAACTCAATGTGTTTAATGTGTGTTGTAATTGTGCAGTATAGCAGGTGTACAAATACACTAGTATCTCAAAAGAATTAGTGGGAGGATCTGATCAGAGACTTGCGATACTTGAGGTACATCTAAAATTGTGTATGAGATACAAATTTTACTGACCTTAAGAGATGTTGTTGTTTCAGGATATGGAAAAATCTTAGCTTATGTGTGTACCCTCTTAAGGAGTGTCTATCTAAGGAATCCTTAAAACAGACATGATGATATTGATTTTTGAGAATCAAAGTTTGTGTGCTTTAATTCAAGCGCGAGAGGAAGCCGAATGACTATTAATATGCTTCTTAGAAGATATTCCTATGTGACCGAAGCCTGTGGCCATCATTGCAGAAACTCAATTGATTATGTGAGTCTAAAGTAAATGAGCAATGACAAAGTCTAGACATACTCGGAGAAGGCTAATTCGGTAAGACAACTATACTCTCTAATGAAGTAATTTTAGTTGATTCGTGAAAGTCAAAAAGAGAGTCTCGGTGGACATGTAAAGTCAAAAGAGAACCTCATGGACTTAGTGAAGTCAACAGAAAAATTAATGATCCTTTGACGAAAGGATAATCTAGAGAGATAGTTTGAAATATACATCGAGGGGGATGGGACTTAAGCTCATAAAATAAACTTGCCATGAAGGATACTCAACCTTGCTGACTGGATATCCCAAGATCAAGGTTTCGAATGAGACAATTAATTTATGGTGGGTAAAGGTAAACACTATCAAAGAATTATATTCTCTCTGTCCCTTCCCTATAGTGTAGATGTGATAGTGTGACTGCATGTGAAGGATGGATTTTAATAAGTCTTAATGAGTTCTATAGTTTCAATTTAAGATTGAAGTGGGGTGTAGCAGTAAACACTCTTGATGGAACTCACCTATCTGAATGAGGAAGTGGGCCGTTTCCTATGAGAATATGAGCTTTGATTCTCTAGAGCATTCTGAGAAACAGGATATGTCCAGGGCCAAATTGGACAAAAAGGCACGAGCTTGGAAGCAATCTTGGAGATATCACCCGTGGTTATTATCACGAATTACGTCAAATACTAGCAGTTCAATACATAGTTCACTGTCTCTAGAGCATTCTGAGAAACAAGACGTCCAGGGACAAAATGGATACAACGGCGGAGCTTGGCAGCAACCTTGGAGATATCATGCGCGGTTGTTATCGCGAATTACACCAAATGTTAGACAGTTCAAGACCTTATGGACACTGGCTAATAAGTAGTTCAGGTAACCTCTCACTAAGCAAAGGTTCAAGACCTCATGGACACCTATGCATATTCGTGATATTTCCTGTTTTCTGTGTTTTATCATATTTTCATTCATGTGGGGGATTGTTGGAAAATCACCGGTTTTATGTGAATTAAAATTTAGTATAAAACGGTTTTTCAAAATAATTAAAATACGTTCCAAATTTATCTCTTAGATTTTTACGGGATAAATTTACCTTATATATTATGGATTTGTGTTAGGGTTTTGTATGCAGAAAAACCCCTCTTGTATCCGTGCGTTTTGAGAACTTTTTCTTCTTCGTTTTTCTATGATTGATACAAGGGTTTAAGTGCTAACAATTCCATGAGTTTTCCGCTGCCAAGTTCTAAAAGGACAAGTTTGAATGTGCTATTCAAACTTGTTAAGATTGTTGTATCTTGGAGGCAGATGTACCCGTAGGGTTATAGCATCATCTTTTCAGAGTGTAGCCGGGAATTCTTGTCTTAAGGACAGTATGTCGAACATGCGCCTCAATCTACCATTACAAGTTTCTTCTCTCTATGTTGTTTAACAGGGATGTTCATTACATCAACAATTGCAGGAGACGACACAAAAATCAGATAAGTGCCTCTTATATTAATTAGTTGTTTGATTTATTGAATTTTAATTGTTATTCACCAACAAGTACTAGTAAGTATCTTTCTCCAGGACATAGTTCCAAGTGTCATGACCATGCAGAGAAACTCGTTGTTGGCTTCTGAAGCAAAAATCATTACAGCCTTGCATACTTATGACAATGCATCAAAACCAAAACCATGACCCAGGTAGATGTACTTCGCACTAGGACGTAAATAAGGGACGACAAGTGTCTCACCCCTGTTCGGGTTAGTGACAACTACTGAGTTACGCGTATAATTACGTGCACCGACTATTTTCATGCAAATTAAACCATTGCAGTAACGTACAGTTTAATATATACTTTTGGTATCTAGATCAAAGAGATATCTAATATCCGCCTTTTCTCCTCCTGAGTCGCAGAAAATTTTGAATCATTAAGGATTGCGTTGTACCATGACTTACTTGTTGGAAAACGATTAATAAAAAAATAATTTTTTAAAGTTTTAATAAAAAATTATAATTTATTGTTTTATTTTGTGAATGAAACTTTTTAGTCCCACATCGTGGAGTTTTCAATTTTTAGTAGTTTTAAGAAACTATATAAACCTTTAGTCCCACATCGGGGAGTTTTTCTTCTTAAATTGTTTGATTCCATTATATAAAGAAATTCACTATTTTTGTAAAATCTATGGGAAAGGGGTTGCTCTATATTTTAGAGGGACCCCTAAGGGAAAATATTTTATAGCGTTTTTTAAGAGTTCGCGATTTTTCTTAACGGTTTTTCGGAGTTGCCAAGCTCAAGTTGAGCATCTACTACATATGCTAGTAGTAGGTGTAGTAGGGTGTTTTATCCTGGAGATATCCGTCCTGTGAGGGATATAGCATCACTCTTGAGTGTAGCTGGGCGCTAATGTCTTAAAGGCAACGTATTGAACACGTGACTCACTCTGTTTTTTCCAAAGTTTTGCCTTGTTGCTGTTGCGGAGATTTGGGGAGCTCGGCCCTTTCATTAAATCGATCACTTCCATTATAAAGGAGCTAAGTATCAATAACTTTTGCTTATTTGATTTTTTCCTTGTTTTTGATTATTGCACCCAACAATCTTAAGACATTATAATTTGTAATAATCGAAAATGGTTGGTTGGTTTGTGAATCATGGATGTTAATTGTGGAGTGAAAAACAAAAATAATTTTTTGGTCAGCTGTAGAGTTTCGATATTATCTCTTAACTTAGAAGGAATTTCGATGAACCCTTTTGACACAACGTATTAGACATCCTGATAGTTACCCACGTAAAATTTCAGAATTTTTGGAGTTGTAAAAGTATTTTTTTTGATATTTTACAAAACAGACAAATGTTCCTGAAAAATTCTGACGGGCAAACTTTTGTTGTTAACTAAAGTATTTTTTATGGGGTAATCATGAGTTTTTTGATATGGTGGTTCAAACGAAGTTTGTAAATCTAGATATTATCTTCAAAACTCATATTTTATCTTCCGTTTCGGAACTAAGGTTTGTGAGATGTGGTGTATTAGGTGATTGGGAAATTACCGTGTCCGTGGTCAGAGTGTAAACGAAGATTGTGACATGAAATTGAAAAGGAACATGGCTACCAGGCGCATGTGGATGAACACAAGTCTTCAAAAGCTGACAAAGGCGGGAATATCAAACACAACTCTAACCGTAGTCTTCATAAGAAAGGTATGTTTCGTAAAACTGAATCCGGCGTTACTTTAATTAAGGGTGATTGTTATGTTTGTAAAATTCCGGGCCATACGGTAGTAAAGTGTAGACAACATAAAACCTTAATAAGTAGAAAGTTAATGTTAATTTAGTTGAAACAAATTATAACGAGTTTATTGACATGATGTCGGAAGTTATTTTAACAACCAATGTGAGAGACCAGAAGATGGACTCTGGAGCCACCAAGAATGTTTGTTGAAACAGAGACATGTTCACCTCCTATCAGAGGATAGGGGATGTCGAGAAACTCTTTTTGAGTAACTCATCTGCAATAGAGGTTGCATAAAAGGAAAAGATCGAGCAGAAGCTCATATCTGTAATACTCTCACATTGAATGAAGTTTTCATGTTCCAAGCATATGAAAGAATCTTGTATCTTGTTCTATTGTAGATGGAAAAATATTTAAGATCTTAATTGAATCTGGAAAACTTGTTGTAACAAGGCAGTTATTTTTTAAGCAAGAGTTATAGGACTTTGGGTCTATATAAGCTTAACGGAAAAATCTGATGATGTGAACATAGTTGATTCTTGTGCTTTCTTTATGTGATTGATTGTTTTATGTGGTAAGCTTTTAACCGTAAACTTATAAGTCAATGCTTAACTGGATAGCATAGGTTGCGTACCCAAATTTAGTTTGGACTTTGAACACAAAAGTGAAATCTGTGAAGAATCAAATATGCTTTAAAACCTTTTAACACAAATGTTCAGAGTAATTCTAAGCCTTTAGAGTTAATTAAGTTAGGCCTAGATGACATGAGGTCAACCCAAAATCACTGTGGTAAAAGATGGTTTATAACTTCCGTAGATGATTGTACGAGGTACTGTCTTGTATACTTGCTTAGGGATAAGGATGATGTCGTAGAAGCCTTAAGATGTATAAACTTGAAGTTCAAAACCAATTAGAATCCTTGAACATAACAACTGTATCCTTAAGAAGATGATAATTGTCATGTTGATTAGTTCAGGATTACCTGCGGCCTTGTGGGGGGAGGCAGTCATGTTAACTAGTATATCCTGAATAGAGTACCCTTAAGGATCAGATAAAACTCCATATGATTTATGGATAGGTAGATGACCTTCTTATGAATGCGTCGAAGTGTGGGGGTGTTTGACTAAGTTTGCCATTCGTCTTCCTAAAAGAAGTAGATAGAAACCAAAAATGTTGATTGTGTCTTCATATAAGGTATGCTGAGTATACTTCTACATATAGATTTTTGGTTGTGTGTTCTGATTTTTCAGACTTTGGTGTGATTTTTTCTGACTTTGTTGTGAATACTATTACATAATCTAGGGATGCTGAGTTCTTTGAACATGTTTATTCTTAAACCTGTACCTCATTAGAGATGGTTGTTGATCCCCTAGATTTATTTTCAAATAGTCAGAACTTATCTTAAAGGAAGATGAAGTTAAGGTTGAGCCTAAGAGAAGTAAAACAATTAGACTTGAGACTTCTTATGAAGCCGACTTCATAACATGCCTAGCTTAGTCTAAGCCCTGGACTTGTAAAGAAGCCTTGATATCTACTGAAACCCCATTCTGGTAAGAAGCTTCATTTAGTGAAATGGACTCAGTCCGTCGGAACCTGACTTGGGAGGTTTATAGTTTACCTCCAGAGATAAGACCATGAGATGTAAATGAGTCTTTAAGAGGAAACATTAGGTATATGGAACTGTAGAAAAATATTAGGCTAAGTTGGTAGCTAAAGGCTATAAACTAAAAGAAGGTGTATATTTCCTTGATTCTTATTCACATGTGACGAGATTTACTTCCGTTGAGATGCTAATTGTTATTGTTGTCATAAACAAATTAGAGATACATCAGATGGATGTTAAGACAGCTTTTCTAAAATCGTGAATTAGATAAAGAAATTTACATAGACCAACCTGAGGACTTTGTAGTGAAAGGTTATGATGACAAAGTTTGTAAGTTGAACAAAATTTTGTATGGTTTATAAAATAAGCACGTAAACAGTGACATGGAAAATTTGATCATGTGATAATGTGTAGTGGATTTAAGTTAATGAATCTGACAAGTATATTTACAAGTAACTTGTTAAGGATCCTGTGTGATTGTATGCTTGTATGTTGATGATATGCTTATACTTGATACAAACATAGATGTGATTAATTCCACTAAAAACATGCGCTGAATGAGAACGTTGACTTGAAAGACTTAGGCCCTGTTGATGTAATCTTAGGGATGAGGATTAGAAAATAATCTAACATATGTAGTCTTAGTCATTCTCATTTTTTGAATTTGTGCTTAAGAGATACAATCAGTGTGATTGTAAGCCTGCTTGTACTCCGTACGATTATTCATGTAGACTCAAGAAAAAAGGGTAATGGAGTATCTTAACTTGAATACTCAAGAGTTATATGATGTATGATGAATTTAATGAACTGTAAGAGTCCAAACATTGCCTATATTGTGAGTAAGTTAAGTAGATATAATTGTAGTCCAGAGCAATAACATTCAGATGTACTGAGTAGAGTATTATGGTACCTAAATACTCTATTACCTTTTATTTGATTTATCAAAGGTATCTTGCTGTCCTTGAGGGACTTTGTGACGTAAACTGGATAGTTAACTCAGAGGAGTCTAAGTCTACGAGTGGATATGTTTCACTCTAGCATCAGGTTTTGTTTTTGGAAGATTTACAAACAAACATATATTGCTCAATTAATTATGGAATCTGAGAGTATTGAGTTAGATAAAGCACGAGAGTAGGCCGAGTGCCTAAGATGTTTTTTAGAAGACATTCATCTCTGGCATAGGCATGTGCCAGCTATATCTATAATTTGTGTTAGCCAAGATATAATAGATAAAGCTGAAAATAACTAATCTCAATTGGCGTTATTTCCATTGATTGGATAAAGTCCAAGGAGAATATCGCGCAATCTTTGACGAAAGGTTTATCCCAAGAGATAGTTAGAAATGCATCGAGGGGGAAGGGGCTTAAGCTCATAAATTAAACTTTCCATGAAGGATACTCAACCTTGCTGACTGGAGATCCCAAGATCAAGGTTTCCAATGAGACAACTAATTTGTGGTGGGTAAAGGTAAACACTATCAGATAATTTTATTCTATGTCCCTTCTCTATGGTGTAGACGTGATAGTGTGACTGCATGTGAAGGATGACTTTTAATAAGTCTTAATGAGTTCTATAGTTTCAATTAAAAATTGAAGTGGGGTGTAGCAGTAACACTCTTTATGGAAACTCACCTATCTATATGAGGAAGTGGGCCGCTTCCTATGAGAATATGAGCTTTGATTCTCTAGAGCATTCTGAGAAACAGGATATGTCCAGGGCCAAATTGGACAAAACGGCACGAGCTTGGCAGCAATCTTGGAGATATCACCTGTGGTTGTTATCACGAATTACATCAAATGCTAGCAGTTCAAAACATAGTTCACTGTCTCTAGCAAGTAATTCTGGTAATATCTCACTAAGCAAAGGTTCAAGACCTCATGGACACCTCTGCCAAAAATGGTATTTCCTGCGCTTTTATGTGATTTTCGTTTTGATGGTTTTGGTACTACTGGAACCTAGGACCTAAAGGTCACTAAGGGTTCACTAGTTCATGCTTTTTCACTTTGGTGAAAGATACCTATAGTCTCACCATGTGAGAACTAAAGATGAAAGCTCTCAATACTATTATGATTTATGCAATCCATAGTATGACCCTGGGGTCAACACACTTTTGTGTGAGGGAGAGGACGTAGAAATGACTAGTATGATTTCAACACTTGCACGATCAGTCTGTTTGGATCGTGAGGTTGGGATGTTGATTTACCAAGATCTATCTGTGTTTTCATGTTTTATTGAGTTTTCATTCATGTTGGGGATTGTTGGAAAACGATTAATAAAAAAATAATTTTTTAAAGTTTTAATAAAAAAATAATTTTTTAAAGTTTTAATAAAAAATTATAATTTATTGTTTTATTTTGTGAATGAAACTTTTTAGTCCCACATCGTGGAGTTTCCAATTTTTAGTAGTTTTAAGAAACTATATAAACCTTTTAGTCCCACATCGGGGAGTTTTTCTTCTTAAATTGTTTGATTCCATTATATAAAGAAATTCACTGCTTTGTAAAATCTATGGGAAAGGGGTTGCTCTATATTTTAGAGGGACGCCTAAGGGAAAATACTTTATAGCATTTTTTAAGAGTTCGTGATTTTCCTTAACGGTTTTTTCGGAGTTGCCAAGCTCAAGTTGAGCATCTACTACATATGCTAGTAGTAGGTGTAGTAGGGTGTTTTATCCTGGAGATATCTATCCTGTGAGGGCTATAGCATCACTCTTGAGTGTAGTCGGGCGCTAATGTCTTAAGGGCAACGTGTTGAACACGTGACTCACTCTGTTTTTTCCAAAGTTTTGCCTTGTTGTTGTTGCGGAGATTCGGGGAGCTCGGCCGTTTCGTCAAATCGACCACTTCCATTATAAAGGAGCTAAGTATCAATAACTTTTGCTAATTTGATTTTTTCCTTATTTTTGATTATTGCACCCAACATTACTGACGCCACAGCAAACTGCTAGAGTCCGGGATGGTAATCTCGTCAGAATATTTTCAACCACCAATTTTTCAGGAAGATAATTACTTGCTCTCTTTTTTTTCCAGAATTTCTCTTTTATTTCCAGTAATTAATGGAATGAAACATTCCCGAAAGGGGTGAGACATGCTGCTTCAGCAAGTTGTTTCCCTGTTGCACCTGTTTTTTTTATGAAGCTGTTGTCTTCTTCTTTTTCTTTCTCCCAAAGATTACTCTTAATTTCTATGATGTTTGGATGCTCAGCATCATAATATATATTTATATACGAAAAACAGGTATCTAACAAAAAGGTTGGAACCGTGTGTTCGTATATGATCAGGAATTAAACCCCTAGTTGTATAAGAATTCGGAAACCTTTCTGGACTGCTATACGTACTTCCTCGGTTTTTACTTCTAATTCCAAAAGTAGTTAAATTGCTAAAATTTGCAGATTTTGTGGGCATATGAATTTTGCAAAATATAGAGCATAGCCTTCTGGATTGCCACTGACCTTAGGCCTGTGATGGCGGTATTTGTTCACTTGTGCGGTTGTGCCCTCTTGTTGGTGGTTTGTTTTTCACTTGTTTGCCAGCCTTGAATTGACGATTGTTCAAAGAAAAACAGAAACGAAGAAGGATTTGATGGATGATCAGCATGATGCTGTCAGTTCAGATCTTTATTAGTGGAAAGCAAACACCCCAGGAGTACTTCACCGGAAATTGGAAAGTGTCGGGCGAACTATATGCTTCATTGGTTTGAGCCTTGAGGAAATGGTGTTGCTCCATTAGAACCTCTTCCTGAATTGGTTGCAAGGTGCATGTTTTGGGACCAATCTAGGTTTATTCATTTTCCTTTGATATTAGTGCAATTAGAAGATCGATGAATAATTTCAAAGATTCTCATAGTTAAAACTTAGTTCGATATGATGGTTAGTTTTGTTAAAAACAAAAGATTCTCGTATTAGTGCAAGTTATCATTATTCTTTGTATTGATATTACTATTTCTTTTTTTTCGCTTTTGATTTGATTCCACAAGTTTCCATTCATCATGCATGTGAATGTTGTGATTGTTAAACACCTTTTTTCCAAAATAATCAGAATGCTGATGATAACTTTTTTTCTTTTTACTGGATTGTACATATTTGGTTTCGTCTAACAGTTATTCAATAAAAATAAAATAAGTTATTCAATGAAAAAGAAAGGTCTCTGTGACTATAGTACACCACTAACAACTGTCCAAAATTAATTTTAGGCATAAAATTAAGACAGGTCATGAGCTTCCAGTCAGATTCCACAAGCTTCCACGCATGTTATCGTCGACTTCTTCCCATTTTGATTAGAATGCATAGCAAGTTAACAGAGTTCCAGAGGAACAGAAGCATCCACACCCAATAAGATATCGAACATGGAAAAGGATTGGCTTTTCTCAAAATATCATCGATCGACTTACTCCTGTTTATATCTTTACGCTACTTATTGCCGTTGCGTGTGTGTGCACACAGAAGACATAACAAGCGCATGCAACTCAATTCATTAGATAGATATTAAAATCTAGACCCGTGATAGAAACACGATCAACTTCCCGACATTTTTATGAGCCAAGGACATGTAAAACTTATGCTACAAAACACGATCAACTTCCCAAATTCTATTTCACGTAAAGCTTGAATTTTCTAACCCTGGCCTGGCTTCACAAAAAAAAATTCATTGGCTTAAAATCGAGTGGGCTAAAATCTACACTACAAATTAAGTGAAACTTTGGTTTTGGGTGTGGCTCCAACCAGGAGAAGCCTGGCTGTAGATTCGCCCCTGCGGCATCAATTAAGATGTGTTCATATAAATTTTGGGCACCATAATTGGGATGCGTTCATAGAAATGTTAGTACCAATTTATGGTGAATTTTATGGTATTAAGTAGGGAAATTTATGCGCAGGCCCAAAAAAAATAATAATATTTTTCATTGTCAGGCTCAAAATTAATTTTAGGTACCGTGACACTCATAATTATTTCCGTGACACCCATAATTATATGAAATTATTAAAAATATCTGCATGACGGATTATGCATCCGCATGACGAGTTGTGCATCAGGGGTATAATTGGCAACGTAACTTGGATATAACATATCTAAAAATCCGCGCCTTAGAATTTTACAAATTTTATATCGTTGGAAATCTTTTTAAGAGAGCTACGCAACGAGTACAAACAACAATATCAAATTTTTGTTTTTCACGAAAAAATCGGAGGTGATCATCATTTTAGGAAAAATTTCGAAGCAGCCACTAAAAAAGATGCATAACACATTCTGCAGACGCATAACGAATTATGCAACCATTTTCTCGACTGTATAACAAATTATGCAGCCATTGTTTTGGTTGATTTTAGTGCGTACATAAAAAATTGATGCATAATGCATTATGCAAACATATTTTCGGATGCATAACATGTTATGCATCAATTTTCTCGATGCATAAAAGATTGTGCAACAAATTTCTCGATGCATAAAAGATTATGCAGCCATATTTTCGGATGCATAACAGGTTATGCATCAATTTTCACGACTGCATAACATGTTATGCAGATATTATTGTAGGTGCATGACAAGTTATGCAGTCTTTATTTTTGTTGGTTTCAATAGTGACGAAAAAGTTGATGCATAACGTGCTATGCAACCGTTTTCTGGACTACATAACAAGTTATGCAACAAATTTTGTAGATGCATAATAGGTTATGCAACCAATTCCATAGATGCATAACAAATTATTCAACTATACGAATACAAAATACTTTCCTAATGTAAAACAAATTCCACTATTTACAATTGAGTTCAAGTTCTATCCAAGTAAATTGCAATTTGATCAAAAGCGTGACTGAAAACTCGTATATCCCGCCACCAATTTTCTCATCTGACTTGTACCCCTTCATGATTCGGTGAAGTTTTAGGATTCCCAGTATTAATTTCAACATCCGACATCTGAAACTAGTGGATGTTATGTCAGTAGAAGTCATCACGAATTCTTATGATGGTTCCACCCCATCCGGATACTCATTATCTTCAGCATTTTGCGAATTCAATTGTCAAAACTTCAAAATTAGTTATTGCACACTCCACCGTAAAATACAAAACAAATACAGCAATAATAAATCACAAATTACCATGATACATTTCTCCAATCTTAGAGTTCTAATAGGTTTGTGCAAGACTTTAGCAGAGCTTCCCATTCACTGACGTCAGGTACAATTGGAGTTAGTGACCTTTTAGCTTCTTCTAGCATCCGTGTTCATGCTAGTAAACTTAATGTTCCATTTAAGGCGACGACCAATCCACGAATTCAATTATTCAAACAATTTGTGGCCATCATGGATCAAACCTGCATGTGAACAAGCTGTTAATAAAACCAAAAAGGTAACCTCATTTGGCCTGCCCCCATTCCACTGAACAACAAAATTAGCTTCAAATAGTATCCCATGTAATACCATCGTATAAATTCTATTGGAAATATAAGAATCACAAATGCTTCCAAGTTTCATGTACATCATCCAATAGGGCACTCTTTATTAACCAATAAGAAACTGGATTCCATTTATTTAATAGTCACTCTCCCTTCGTAGAGAGCACCAACACGAGCAAAGGAAGAAATGATATTAAGGAATGTGACTCTAGTAAGGCATCAATTTCAGATTACCAACAGATCCCGTCTTTTCCAAATTGATCACCCCTATGAACCACTTGAATTGAACCCTTTAGAATTGAATTACCAACAAAATCACTTGCCCCCACCCAACGCCTTCCAGTAACTAAAATTCATAGAAATAAGAAAAAGAAAAAAATCAACAAAAACCTAAAATACAAAAAGTGAACCAGAAATATAGTATCGATGTAAAATTGATGACATCAATCAATATGGATGAAACAAAAATCATAAAAAAAGAGGAATAGTTAAAGAGAAAACATGCCTGCTTCTCCAACGATCCAGAATAGTTAAAAATAGCACAAAAATCACTCTTTATATAAACAGATCTTGAGTTTTTCTTGGACAACATGCAATATATAGAACCCTAAATCAATTTGTTATCCTAACTAGTTCGGTTGTATTGTAACCTCTGTTTCTCCGCACCAAGATCAGGAAAAAAAAATCTGAAAAAAATCAGAATAGAATCAAAAAGACGGAAAGCGGAGGTTTTAACAATTATGGGTCTATAAATAATTTGTTTACCTAAAATGGGTGCGCGCGTGAAATTTTTTAACGGTGGGTTTGTGGGTGGAAAAGTTTAAAGAAATGGGTTTGACAGTAGTTTTCACTATTAAGTATTAACAAACATGGGCTTTCATTAGTGTTTTTGGGCCTTAGCGGCATACTTGTGGAACTCCTACTTGTGGCGTGGCCGCGTGGTGGTGTGGTGCATGCACATTATAGGCAAGTAGACTTGTAGCTCAATGACTCTTTGCATCACATTTTGATGGCTTCCACTGTGTATGCGTGTATGGACATATGCAGTGAACGTATAACGAGTTCTACCCTCGTGAATCTTGTGGAGTGATGTGCTAAGCCTCTTTCTCATAGTCATCCACATTTAGCTAGCTTGATCAGTCTCATGTGGAAATCAAAACCGCAGTGCACTTTCTTTTATCAGGAATATCAATACACTCCCAGCAGCAAGGTAAATGCTACACCATCATTTCTTCCGTACTGTGTGATGTTTGGCCATTCGGAGATACAGTTCACTCTTGATAACTTCATCTCATTTTGTTTCTTTATCTATCAATGCAGTTGCTAAGTTTTAAAAACTGGTCATCGGTATCAACACTCAATAATTTTATCTTAAATAAACATATTTTAAAATGATATGTTTGCAACTTTAACATTATTTTTTCTATAACAAAAAGTGAAACATATTCAGAAGCCGAATGAAACAAAGATTAACCGAAAAGAAAAATTAAAGTA
Organism: Papaver somniferum; assembly: GCF_003573695.1. Lineage (NCBI taxonomy): Eukaryota > Viridiplantae > Streptophyta > Magnoliopsida > Ranunculales > Papaveraceae > Papaver > Papaver somniferum. Next base: position 41,666,134 of record NC_039366.1, read on the forward strand.
CCAAGCAGCCATACTTATGAATCTATATAAAAAGTATGCTCATGTAAGCCGAGTAAAAAATAAAATAAAATCCAGTACACTTCTCTTTCCGTACAAAAAATTAAAAGCTGACAATTCCTTTTAAAGTAACATTCTCTCTAAAATTAGATTTGATTTTTCGTGAAGATAATCTCCATACCGTTTAAACAATCATTCCTACTGTCGGAAGATATCAAGCACGCCGAGATATTTAAAAAAAGTCCTCTTCAAGAGAAGTTTAGTTTAAAATCTTTTGAGATGGTGGATAGAGCAACTTATTAGTTCGACGCACTGACTAGAAAAGCGTAAAGAAATGGGCCCGCCATTACCAACACGTGAAGGGATGTGCGTTAGCAAAGGTGGCTTTTCTGCACCTACCAGTTCTTATCCTCATATTATAGTAGTCCTTCTTTATTCATTTCTACACCTACTACAAGTAACCAGGATCCGATTTCTCAAAATTAAGGCAACTTTTATGGTCTCTCGGTTTGTATATACTCTAGGGGGCTGGATTTAGTTAATGAAAAGTTAAGGTACTGAATATGTAGTTTCTGAATTAATAGATCTAGACATACGGCTAATTTAAACAACATAAAAACAACCTCCTCACATACGGTTGGTCTCGTCGTCTTTGGCATTAGCAGGGGTTCACTTTTGAGTCCTACAATTGGAAGTTATGTGAGAGGATTATTTTTGGGTTGTCTAAACCTACGGTATGTTTAGAATTTTTTTCTCTCTAAATATGCTAGTAAACCCACCATTTTCCCCCAACATTTCTCCCTCATCAAGAGATTGATAAGGCTTAGTCCATGCTAATCTAGCGGCTAGATTAGCAGTCCACCTCAGTTATGGCAACTTCTTAAGTCCTATGGTAGTTATAATCTAGCATACTAGATTCGCTGAGTCACTCAGCGAAAAGTAGATTTAGGAAGCTACGCTAAATCATTCAGCGAAAAATAGATTTAGGTTGCCCTGCATGGTTCAGCGCATCCAAGCTCAGCTATATGGGAAAAAAAATCTGGATGCGCTGTACTATTCTGCGAAAACGTGATTTTGATTGCATTGATCCATTCAGTGCAACTATCTCACTCCTACTTCAACTGCGAGCAAATATTAGGAGAGAGAACTAGTATTAACAAGTAGACAACACATTTTTTTTTAACTGCAACACTTTTTGGTTAATCTAGCAGCCAAATCTAGCCCATCAAATGTTACAGACCCGCGATATTCAAATGAGTCCACAATTTTTAGATCTAACACTTCAACAGATTGGCATGTGACGAGGAAAATTTTATGGCAAAAAGCAGGGGCACCAAGCAAAGTCCATATATTCTCTTTTTACCTTAGATGAATTAATTCTTTTTACATCTTACTGCAGTTGGTCTTCCTCAAGTTGGCATTATGTAATGTTTAAAATGCGATATGCAGACGTGTTCGAAATAAATTTATAATTCAAAAAAAAAAAAACTTTGATAAAATTAAAGCCAAGATGTCGCAAACCATACCAAGTTGATTAATAAATACGGGTAGCTAGCTCACCTGGTCATCCTTGTTCTTCAAAAGTTTGATGCACTCCATAAGTTCGCAGGTTCAAGTCCCCGATGACGAAATACTACAGAATCTGATATGAAAGGTAGAGTCAATTTGCTCCCCTTACGACATAATCAGCTCCCCTATCTGTTTCGGTTCCCTTGACTGGTTCCTCATGAAACTCGTTGGTAAGCTAGCACGCCAACCTGTTCAACTAGTGTAGTACACGTTATCAGAGCAGAGCTTGTTGATAGGCTCCCAACTTATTTCCTTTTTCCAATAATAAAAAATAAAAAGCTGAATACCACTGATAATAATTACCTACAACATATAGCGGCGGCTACTTTTAAGGAAACATTTACCTGTCAAAGTCGCCTAGTTGGATGTGTCTTGTAAATGTGATTTTTGATTTTTAGTGAAAATGATATGCTGATCACCTAATGTTGTAACTAAAATAGCCAATGGCTACGGAGTTCCAAGATGCTTATGGACAGTCAATTATTACGTCTGTCAGCGATGTAATCCAGGAGACAAGATGTTGAGGGACGTACAGTGTATAACTCTCTCGGAAATGACGGGGAAATGAACGAAAAGGCAAAAAGAGATAACAGTGATTAGTAATGGCCCCTCGGTTATCGAATCTCAGTGGATTGTTGTGCGTGAGCAATTGTGCCATTTGTCGTGCGCCACACTTTATGGTTCTTATCCAATTCTTCACCTGCTTAGCCTTTGCAGCTCAGGCTTCGACCCGACACTGTTGTTCTTATCTTACCAAGGTTCGAGCTGAAAACCTCATAGAAAGCACACTATACTTTGTAGCTAAGGCAGGGATGGAACCCTGATGTAATATTATCCATCCGGTGAAGATATTTCTTGGCCATTTCATTTCCTGATCCATCACTGTGGATAAGTTTTACATACTGTTCATTTCTTCAACACTTTAAAATTTTATTGCTGGTATAGATGGCTTATAACGATAAGTTTGCAACTCCGACATTGTTTTTCCGTAACAGAAAATGGAACATGCAACCATATACATAAATCAAATAACAAATATTTGACTTTAGCTGTATATATATTGTTTTTAACCACAATTGTAACATCTTGCATTTTCCACAAGGTGCACATTCAAAGATGTGTCATGGTCTGAGATGAAGTTTTATCTCAATCTTACGTTGCGTGTTAAGAAGAACGTTAGCGTATAGCCAAATATGGCGCATTTTGAAGATATATTGGCAATGGAATAATTGGAGTTTGGTACTCAGATTTAGACCAACACTAGGTTTTGGTCTAACATTTGTCCAACATTAGGGCATGGTACCTGGACCAGACATTGACCCAAATTGACTAGGTTAATTCCTAACTTCTGTTTAATAATTATTACAAAATTTATACAATATGTAATTATTAAGGAATGTACTATAATACCCTTCAGCTTTCTTAATATTTAAGAAATTCTAAATTTCTCTTTATCATAACCTATCTAAACATCTAACCCATCGATCATAACTCATCTTATATTTACAACACCACCAAAAGCATTATCTTCATTCGTTGTTTTCTATATTCAAGACACCAAGCCAACCCCACCGTAGGTATCGGCAAACACCGCTTTTCTTCGCCACTGGATATTAACCATCAAACTCATGGCTGCAAGCATCAGTTTCTCAGCATAAACACCATCACTGACTGCATCCATCTCAGCCAACACACAAAACCCAACTTCTCACAGTTCAGTCCGTAGACAAACCTCCCCTCGACTACTATCACCATTTGATACGAAACTTCAACCATCTGATTCCATTCAGTCCGTAGACAAACCTCACAGTTCAAATTCATCTTCATTCCTAACAGAACATCTCATTTCAGATCCTACTTCTCTGTCAATTCTCGATTCAAAACTCAACAATAACAATTCAAACCCTAATTTCTCAATTGATTCAGAACTCTAGTTACACCACCAATTTATCTTCCTTGTCTCAATTTAGAACGAACCCATTACTAATTTATGTTTTCTCTGTCAAACCCTAACCAAAACAGTCACAAATTCAACTATTCCTTGTCTTCTTCTTGATTCGAATTCCTAATTCTAACAACAAAAAACAACAACAACAGCTTTAGCATAAACTGAATCTACCCATCTCCTCTATCAATTCCGACCTAGACAACTTCTAAATCAAACAAAACCCTATTTTTCGAATCAAATCAAAACCCCAATTTACTGATTCAATTTGAAACCCAAATATCATTAAATCGAAACCCAAATTTCACTGAATTAAAACCCATATTGTTGTTTTTTCGAACTGGTGGTGGTGATTATGGTGGTTGAGTGGTGTTACATCGGTTGAGGTGGTGGGGGAAAAAAAGGAAAGTGATGATGGTGGCCGCGATGAGAAGGAAGAAGTGATAGAAGAGAAAACATTTCTCATCGATCTTGTTTTGGTATTATCCAAGACTAAATTACTGAGGCACCCAGAACTTTTGTTTAGGGGTACTTGTGAATTATAATAATTTGGGGGTATATTGTAAACCAATAATTTTATAATAATTTTATTTTATAAAATTAAGTGAATCCTGTTCATAAACAGTCATTGACAGTCAACGTCTGGTCCAGGTACCAAGCCCTAACGTTGGACAAATGTTAGACCAAAGTCTAGTGTTGGTCTAAACCTGAGTACCAAACTCCAATTATCCCATTGGAAAAAGGCCAATATCGCGTAAAATGGCGCATTATCTTGATCAATATTGTGCCAAGTATGGGCATTATGTAAGCTATATTGGCTAAGAACCAATGTTGCACCAAATGGTGCATCAGACCAGTTGGGAGGATGTCCTTGGGCAAAGTGGCGCTAATATAGCGCATTACGTCGGTCATTAGTGTATGGTCAATATTGCACCATAATGGTGCATCAGACCAGAACAAGCTGGCCGATATAATGTACGGCCATCACGACTGTAAATATTGGAAAATCTTGAATTAAATTAATATTGTCTTTAATCTTGATTTTATTCTCGCATTAATTTGGACTAAGTGCACATTATTCTTGACCTTCTCGTTTCTCCTCTGTATAAACAACTCGGATTCTTCATTCCAAAATAGATAGGTCCAGAAGATGCTCTTCTATTCATTTCTTGTCTCTTTGAGTGGTTTTTTCTTTTTGTGCTTTGTTATTGAGTTCGTCGAATGAGTAAGTATTGTAATGCTTATAATACTTGTATCGGGCAGTTTTATTTTGGACACACTTTAACGTGGGGTATTTGCATCACTCATTTTTGAGGCGTACAGGTGAATTATTGTGTTAAAGACAACTTGATGATCAAGTGACTTCGTCGTTAATGTGTTGTTTACGATAGAGTGTCTAGTTTCAATTTTCAAAATTTTATTAAGTTAATTTTTTTTGTAATTTATTGTTGCGGGACAACAATCTTAACACAATACTTTTTTTTCTATAACAATGGAAAAGAATGATGTTAATAAGCCTGCAAAATTCAGTGCAAAAGATTTTAAGAGATGGCGGTCAAAGATGTTAAGGTACTTATGTTGTTTACATTGAATTCGGTGGACCTTAAAATCTTTGATTGCCATTTCTTAAAATCTTTCTCATTCAATTTTGCAGGCTTATCTACATCATGCTTTCCCATTGTTATAGAAAAAGAGATATTATGTTAAGATCGTTGGTTATCTACAATAAAAAAATGTTAAACAAAATTTCTTAAAATTGAAACTAAGCACTAAATTGGGAACATCAAATCGAGGACAGAGTCACTTGATTATCAAGATGTTTTTAACACAATAATTCACCTGTAAGCCTCAAAAATGAGTAATGCTAATACCCTATGATGAAGTTGTGTTCAGGATAAAACTGCCCTAATGCACTAAAATACTTTCCCACACAACGAACTCAACAACAAAGCACAGAAAGAAAAAAACCACACAAAGAGAAAAGAGATAAAGAGGAGAGGGATAGTTGCCTCTTCTGAACACCTTTTGGAATGGAGAATTCGAGAGGTTTATATAGGGAAAAGAGAAAAGATTGAGAATAATGTGAGGATGCGAGGATTAAGTGCGAGTTAATACGAGGATAAAATCAAAATTAAATATAAAATTAAATTTTAATTAATACAAGATTTTACAAAACGATAAAAAAACGGCCATACAATAAATTTGACTTAATACCGATATAAGAAGAAAAACAAAAAGAAAATTATTCTCTGTAGGTTTAGGCGGCACCACATTTTGAAAATGCGGGGGTCTAACAACCACACCCAACAATTCGTTTGGCAATCTGAGAGGACTTACTCCAATAAACTTTCTATAGAATCAACTAGACAGTCAGACTCAATCTAGAATAAAGTATATCAAAGAGTTTAATATCTCTAACGCTTAATTCAATCCGCAATCAGCAAATAGAAATCTGCGAGCCCGATTGAATAAGAGGAGTAACTTGAACGGTACTAAAGACCAATGTTCAAGTGTCAATCAATGTAAATCAACAACCCAAGGTTGGATATTCTAATTGATTGATCTTAACGCACAACCTGTGATATTTCAATTATATAACAAAATATAATGCAGAAAAGAAATAACACAGACACCAGAATTTTGTTAACGAGGAAACCCCAAATGCGGACCTAGTCCAGATTGAACACCACACTGTATTAAGCCGCTACAGACACTAGCCTACTACCAATTAACTTCGGACTGGACCGTAGTTGAACCCTAATCAATCTCACACTGATTCAAGGTACAATTGCGCTCCTTACATCTCTGATCCCAGCACTACGCACTTGATTCCCTTAGTTTATCTCACCCACAACCAAGAGTTGCTACGACCCAAAGTCGAAGACTTGATAGACAAATCTATCTCACACAGAAAAGTCTATAGGAATGAATAAATCTGTCTCCCACAGAAATACCCAAGAGTTTTTGTTTCTTCTTTTGATACATCAAGGTGAACAGGAACCAATTGATAACCCGGACTTATATTCCCGAAGAACAGCCTAGAATTATCAATCACCTCACAATAAACTTAATCGACTAACGAAACAAGTTATTGTGGAATCACAAACGATGAGACGAAGTTGTTTGTGATTACTTTTCTATCTTTCCTACTCGGAGATATACAATCTCGATCCAATTATTTCAATTGTACTCAACATGATAGAAACAACAAGATCATATCACGCAACTACAAAGATAATAGTTGGGTCTGGCTTACAATCCTATGAAGTCTTTAAGTCGTTAACCTACAGGGTCTCGAGAAGAAACCTAAGGTTAAAGGAGAATCGACTCTAGTTATGCAACTAGTAACACACATGAGGTGTGGGGATTAGGTTTCCCAGTTGCTAGAGTTCTCCTTTATATAGTTTTCAAATCAGGGTTTGCAATCCAAGTTACCTTGATACCAAAGCATTCAATATTCATCGTTAGATGAAAATACTGATTCAACCAAGCTAATATCTTTCAATTGTTAGATCGAACTTAGCTTGTTACACACAAATGAAATGTACCCTCATTTAGGTTTATGTAACCGTACCCAAACGTGTACACCATGTTGGTTCACAAATAGTTAATCGAGGTTAGCCATATGATTACTCTCATATCAACCTTATTCGTCTCAACCATAACTAATTCAAATGACTCAAATGAAACAAGTTAAAGAGTTATTCAATTGTTATAGAAAACACAATTGAAACCAAATCGGTTTTATTCACTTGAATCAATCATGAGCATTATATCCACGGTTTGCAAAGATTGCGTTCCTTATGATTTAAATGTTTAAGTTCATGAAATGACCGATTTGACAAAGTAACCAGCTTAAGTATGGGTACGGGTATGCGTACTTAAGCAACCGGATTTGAGTTTGTTAAGTTTCCAAACTCAGCAGAAATTTTTGGTTCGAAAACTCCCGCCAGTATGCGTACGGGTACGCATACTTAAGGTGACTAGTTTAGGAGTTTGTAATTCCCAAACTCAGCAGATACTTTAGGTTCGAAAACTTCCTCCAGTATGCGTACGGGTACGCGTACTTATCTTATCTCCTTCACCAATTGGTATACACACATATGCATACACTTGGTTCCCGGTTTGTGGATTTATATACTAATGTGCGAACACACTAGATATGCTTATATCCAAACATGGTTATGTTCTCAACTCTTTATCTCAATCCTTGAAACATTCTTCTATAATGGCAATAGCCGTTTTCACACACTATCAGCATCAAAGCAATTTTCAAGATATTAAAATAATCATTATCGAAACATTCCAAGCCGACATCAAATGATTGTATCACACAAACCATGTAAGACGTTACTCGGCAATTTTCTCATGATATAAGATGAACTTGGTCGAAGCGAAAGATTACCAACACATATTTCGAGAAATATGTAAGCGAGATATACTCAGCTCGAAATCTCAAATGTGTATAGAGAAAACTATATCTTAACACGACTTATGTCTCAATTATAGGAGATAGTAGAAATATACTTTCCAAGTGATAGATGAGTTCAAGTCTCCGCATACCTTTTGTCGAAGAAGTTCCACAAGCTCTCCTTAGTAGTTCTTCGTCTTCAAATGATGAACTCTGTGAAATCTAAGCTCAACTACACTATCTATGTCCTAGTACGAGACATTTATAAATAGGCTAGAATGATCACTAACATTGACAAACATGCTTGAGATAGCAACGCATGCGAGTTCGACCGAGCTGTGCTCTAACAATCTCCTCCTTTGTCAATTTTAATGACAAAAACATCAATACATATAGATTACGAAATAGATAGAAATTGTAGCTTCTCATCCAAATGTTTGATCTCCTTGGCATCTTCAACGCGACTCGAAATCTTCGTCACTTCCAAGTACTCCATGATCCTAAAGGTTGTGAGTTCAGCATCACAGTTGTTGAAGATCCGTAGCGATAACAATGAGAAAACAAAATGCTCTCAATCATTGTTATACAATGTCATAGTATTATTACACAGTATCAAAGTTCAATTGTATCACAACTTTGACAACAATACTATGGTGATATGTATCACTCCCCCTTAATCAATACTCCATCTCAACATGAAAACCACTCCCCCTTACATAATGATCCGTAAACCATATGTATTTGTAGTATCACACTACACATTAATTCTCCCCCTTTTTGTCAATATAAATTGGCAAAGGTACGAAAACTAGTGGGATCCTCATGATATTTTCACAGAGATACTTCATGAACAAAAGAGAATACCATATCAATTTATTTAGATGCCATCATAAATCCGAAGCTAAATGCATTCATCAAGGAGTTTATAAAGATACAAGATAACCCCTAATATTCCACAGCCGCACTCCCCACAAAGATTTTTCAATTAAGCACAAGTTCAAAATGAACTCTCCCCCATAAAATGTCATTCCCGAAAGAACAGCAAAGGCGACCTTAATTTCACGAGAAAAGAAGGATTTCTTTGGACAAAATCAAATCACATAAAAACATGAATTTGAATCCAAAGTATTCAATTGAATTATCCACAAAAGAATTCATGATTAATCCAATCGAAATGCACAACTAAATTAACCACAAGAAAACCCATGATTAATTCAATTGGAATTACACAACTAAATAAACCACAAGAAAGTGATCAATTCAATTGTTCATGCTCGACATAAGAGAACTTACAGAGCAACACAGTATATGCACAAAAATGTGGATCGGAGATCGACCAATACTGCTGAATAAACAAGGATTCATTCTATTTCGTCACTATTTGCACAATGTCATATAATAGACTTAATCCTTGTAAACAAAAATTTTATCCTTTCTTCCATCAAAATAATGACATAAAAGGCTTTAACTTTTGTAATGTCAAAAGTTCATTCTATCTTCTATCAATACATTCATACCGACATAATAGAGATAACTTTTGAACAAGTATGGGACAGTGACAGGTTCACGGATGTAAAAAACATATCCCAAAACAGTTTTCAATATATAAAATCATAAAGATTAAAATTGCAAAAATCATCTTCCAAAAACTTAGAATTTAAATAAATAAATCTAAAAACATTGAAGATGAAAATCGTTGGACATAGTTATGTGTACTCACAAAAATGGCTATTCCAAACCCTAGTTATTCTTCTAAAAACATAAAAAAGAAGATTTACTAGACAATCAAAGTTCCTTGAGAACCTCATACCTTTCAATGAATCCATCATAGAAGGTGTCACTGATTTCCTTCACTCTTCTGACCGTAGAAACTTCATGTTCGTGAGTAAGAACACAAACTTTTCGACCAACAACCCGAGCAAGTTTTCTAGCTTTGACACAGTCCATGATGATCTTTTTCTGATTCCATATCAGAATATTTTGATTTGCAAGGATTTTGGCATGACCATCCAAGAGTTGGTTTATTTGCAGTTGGAGATTTGCAAACTCGACCTTTGAATCATTTTGAAAACGAGTTAAATCCTTGACAGAATCATCAATCCAGGAGTTTTGGTCCTTTTTTGCAAGCATCTTCTTTAGAACCAACTCTTGAATTGACTCACGTCCTTGAGTGTCTTCCTCCATATCAAGATGCACAATCTCTTAAGATTTTGCAGATTTCTCCATATAATTTTTGTTAGGTATGGATTAATACAATATAAGATATATATGTATTAAGAGAAGACACTTCTCATTAAGGAAACCCTATGAACTCACAGGAGTAGGACACAGACGTTCATGGACCGTTCACAAGAGAAGGATGGATTTAAACTAAATCCAATAAGACGAAAAACACAAAGTTTGTCGAATATTTCTCAATAATCCTTAGAATTAGAGCTTGAGTCATAAAACAGACTTTCATAACTTTGATTGATTGAAAAAAAGAAAACGACACACAATGACGTACAACAAATCTTGAGACTCTCATAATAATCATCCTTGTTCCTCTCAAGATAGATTCAAGGATGAGGTTACCTAAAGTTAGGTAAAGGAGTGAGAAGTGATCTCACTGACAAACATGGGAGAAGGGTTGTACAGGTTGTTTGACCGTTTTACTTGTATATTCCCCTTTTCCCATTGATTATAACGTATTCCAGAGGAATTAGTCATAAACCCTTTCAAAAGTCCATCTGAAGGATTTTTCTGAGGAGTGAGTGTAGGACCTTCAGAAATAGGTTCCAGAAAAGGGAATTTGGAAAATTTCCATTTTCTTGATCTAGACTTACCAGACTTGTTCTTATAAACACATGATAAGTCTTCATTAGTGGCACAAGAGTTTATACCGTGATGAGGAACATGTAACCTGTGATGATTTCCTAAAGAGTGACCATTTTATAAGAATTCTGGTTTTCTGTCGGCAAGAGATTCACTATAGATGTCGTCAGACGATTTACTCCATTGACAGTAGAAAGAAGCAAATTATGGAGAATAGAAATCTGTTTGTTTCCGGCAAGGCAATGAAGGGCATAGTAATTCTTTTTCCCGCAGAAGGAACAACATCGTGGATTACAGACATGCTTGCCTTGATCCATAACTTCTTCTGACATATGCAGTTTTTGCAAGTAATTTACAGTGGGTAATTCTTTAGAATAACTATTCATACTAGGTAAACCCTTGTGAGAAACAGAAGAAGGTGCAGGAGATGATTTTTTCATCAAAACAGAGTTTTCCCTTTTTAAGGTATTACGCTGTTCTCGGGCATATTGAAGAGATGCAACAAGTTTCTCTTTTTCAACACGAAAACTGTTAATTTTTGATGAATGAGTCTTGACTAGGCGTTCTTCTCTAGATGTGTTTTCTCTGACAGTATTTTCAAGCATGCTAATCTTCTTGTGTTTTAGAGTAGTTTCTTGAGCCAGTTTTTCGATATTGTTAGAGAGAGATTCAATGTAGCTATAGATTTCACGTTCCTTGTCAAGAGATTTCTCAAATTCATCAATAAGCTGATCATTCTTTTATTCAAGAGACTTGATTTTGGCCGATTGACAATCAATGATTTCAGCAGAATTTTTTAAAGTTCTGGTGAGTTCCATTTCGGATTCTGACACGGTCTCACAAATCTTGTTTTTCCCTCGGGATTCGGAAGAATCTACTAAGGAGTTATCCTTTGAGGCAAACCCAAGATTTTTGGTGTAATCCGAATCTTTAGAAGGCATATCAATATGCGTTATCTCGCGAGATACTTCTTAGGTCCTCAGAACACAAATTGCTACAAACACAGACTTATGAGGTCTTTAATGTGTTTGCCTGCTCTGATACCAATTGAAAATGCAGGGGTCTAACAACCACACCCAACAATTCGTTTGGAAATTTGAGAGGACTTACTCCAATACACTTTCTAGAGAATCAACTAGACAGTCAGACTCAATCTAGAATAAAGTATATCAAAGAGTTTAATATCTCTAAGTCTTAATTCAATCCGCAATCAGCAAATAGAAATGTACGAGCCCGATTGAATAAGAGGAGTAACTTGAACGGTACCAAAGACCAATGTTCAAGTGTCAATCAATGTAAATCAACAACCCAAGGTTGGATATTCTAATTGATTGATCTTAACGCACAACCTGTGATATTTCAATTATATAACAAAATATAATGCGGAAAAGAAATAACACAGACACCAAAATTTTGTTAACGAGGAAACCGCAAATGCAGAAAAACCTCGGGGCGTAGTCCAGATTAAACACCACACTGTATTAAGCTGCTACAGACACTAGCCTACTATCAATTAACTTTGGATTGGACTGTAGTTGAACCCTAATCAATCTCACACTAATTCAAGGTACAGTTGCGCTCCTTACGTCTCTGATACCCGCAGGATACTACGCACTTGATTCCCTTAGTTGATCTCACTCACAACCAAGAGTTTCTATGACCAAAAGTCGAAGACTTGATAGACAAATCTGTCTCACACAGAAAAGTCTATAGGGTTGAATAAATCTGTCTCCCACAGAAATACCCAAGAGTTTTTGTTCCGTCTTTTGATAAATCAAGGTGAACAGGAACCAATTGATAACCCGTACTTATATTCCCGAAGAACAACTTAGAATTATCAATCACCTCACAATAAACTTAATCGACTAGCGAAACAAGTTATTGTGGAATCACAAACAATGAGACGAAGTTTTTTGTGATTACTTTTCTATCTTACCTATCGGAGATATACAATCTCAAGCCAATTATTTCAATTTTACTCAACATGATAGAAACAACAAGATCAGATCACGCAACTACAAAGATAATAGTTGGGTCTGGCTTCACAATCCCAATGGAGTCTTCAAGTCGTTAACCTACAGGGTCTCGAGAAGAAACCTAAGGTTAAAGGAGAATCGACTCTAGTTATGCAACTAGTAACACACAGGAGGTGGGGATTAGGTTTCCCAGTTTCTAGAGTTCTCTTTTATATAGTTTTCAAATCAGGGTTGCAATCCAATTTACCTTGGTAACAAAGCATTCAATATTCAACGTTAGATGAAAACCTGATTCAACCAAGCTAATATCTTCCAACTGTTGATCGAACTTATCTTGTTACACACAAATGAAATGTACCCTCATTTAGGTTTACTCTCATATCAACCTTATTAGTCTCAACCATAACTAGTTCAAATGACTCAAATGAAATTAGTTAAAGAGTTGTTCAATTGTTATAGAAAACACAATTGAAACCAAATCGGTTTGATTCACTTGAACCAATCATGAACATTATATCCACGATTTGCAAAGATTGCATTCCTTATGATTTAAATGTTTAAGTTCATGAACTGACCGATTTGAAAAAGTAACCAGCTTAAGTATGCGTACGGGTATGCGTACTTAAGCAACCGGATTTGAGTTTGTTAAGTTTCCAAACTCAGCAGAAAACTTTGGTTCGAAAACTCCGCCAGCATGCGTACGGGTACGCATACTTAAGGTGACTAGTTTAGGAGTTTGTAATTCCCAAACTTAGCAGATATTTTCGGTTCGAAAAATTCGGCCAGTATGCGTACGGGTACGCATACTTATCTTGTCTCCTTCACCAATTGGTATACATACATATGCATACACTTGGTTCCCGGCTTGTGGATTTATACACTAATGTGCGAACACATTATATATGCTTATATCCAAACATGGTTACGTTCTCAACTCTTTATTTCAATCATTGAAACATTCTTCTATAATGACAATAGCGTTTTCACACACTATCAGCATCAAAGCAATTTTCAAGATATTGAAATGATCATTATCAAAACATTCCAAGCATACATCAAATGATTGTATCACACAAACCATGTAAGATGTTACTCGGTAATTTTCTCATGATATAAGATGAACTTGGTCGAAGCGAAAGCTTACCAACACATATTTCGAGAAATATGTAAGTGAGATATACTCAGCTCGAAATCTCAAATGTGTATAGAGAAAACTATATCTTAACACGACTTATGTCTCAATTATAGGAGATAGTAGAAATAGACTTTCCAAGTGACAGATGAGTTCAAGTCTCCACATACCTTTTGTCGAAGAAGTTCCACAAGCTCCCCTTTGTAGTTCTTCGTCTTCGAATGATGAACTCTGTGAAATCTAAGCTCAACTACACTATTTATGTCCTAGTCCTAAACATCTATAAATAAGATAGAAATCAAGACTTATAGTTTTGATCACTAACATCGACAAACATGCTTGAGATAGCAACGCATACGAGTTCGACCGAGCAGTGCTCTAACACATTTAACACAAAATTTAATTTGATTTAGAAATATTGTAAAAGAATTTTGTCCAATAAGATAAATCTTGGTTGAGTTGACCCACATCCAAACTCGTGCGGCGTCATACGTGCTTCTGTGCGAAGCACACCGCATCCGTGAAAAATAGATATGTGATTGCACCAACTAGCTCATTGCCTAAGTCATCTTATCACACAAAAATATGTATAACCCAAAGGGCAACTCTTAGATCCAAAATTTTTAGTAATATGGAAATGTATCATTTGTAGCTTACCCTATGTGGGACTAAAAGTTTCATTCACTAACGGTCAAAATGAGATAGTGTCCTTAGTGACTCTTTGGTCCAAAATCCCGTTCCCACGATGACCAAAACAAAACTTGATAAAAATTCATTTTCACCACCGAGTAATGTGTTATACTATCATCCCTCGATACGGTGTGATGTTTGGCCATCGAGAGATTGAGCTCTGTCTTGTTCCATTTCACAGTGGATCATTTCATTTTTTTCTTCTGGAGTCGACAAGTTTATAGCGCGTTTGGATACGAATCTGCTTCTGACTTCTGTTTTTCCAGAAGTAGAAGTCAGAAGAAAAACAATCTTGTTTCACAAAAAGTTACCTTTTCGACTTCTAGAAGTCGTTTTAAAATTCAACATCCAAACGGGTTTCTGACTTTTGACTTGTACAAATCGAAAAGTTACTTGTGATATGCTATTAGAAATCGACAACTAAGGTATCAACAACATTCAAGAATTTTAGTTAATAGAAGAAATATAAAATAATATATAATTGTACTTATAAGTCAATTAAAAGTGTATGTTGACCTTGGTGTTATATTCAACGTTGGAAATATCTTCGTAGTAAACGTCAAAAGCACCACAATCAGATTAAGTAAATAAATAAATAAAAACAGATTTTTAATAAACTTTCTACCAGTATAAAAGGTAAAAAATTTATAATTTCTTCTAACCTGACATCCTCTGAAAAGATAAATTTAATTTTTTGGGAAGATGATCATATAATATCAAATAATCATTTATCCTGTCGGAAAATATCAAGCAGCCTTCAAGTACTAAAAAAATCCTCCACCAGAGAGAGAATGTCAGATAACAATCTTGGGCCACTTAACTTGACGCACTGACTAGAAAGGCGTAAAAAAATTGGACCCGCCATTACCAAGTCGAAGATCTATGTGCGTTGGTAGTTGTGGCTTTTGTGCACCTAACAGTCCTTATCCTCATAATATAACACTACTGGTCCTCTTTTATTCATTTCTCTATGATCTACAGTATCTACTACAAGTAAGGCTACGTAATATAGTCTTCTACTCGAGCAACTAGATTAGTAGTCCACGTTAGCTAGGGCAATCTTTTAAGTTCTATGGGAGTGTTAATCTAGCAACTAGATTAATAGTCCATGTCAGCTGGGGCCACTATCCAGCGTTGTTTGGTTCAACGCTTTAAATTTCAGACGTCAGATCAAATTTTGTGATTTTTGTGATCCGTGTGATTTTTGTGATTGTCGAATGGTTCAGTGCTGAGATCACTTGTTCAACGATGAACCATTTAGCACTTCAATCTCGCTGCTAGTTGAATTACGAGCACATGCTAGAAGAGAGGACTAGTGTTAACTCCTATGACACACTTTTTTTTTTGAATTGCTACACTTAACTGCCAATCTAGCAGCTCAATCTAGTCCATAGGACTTAGCCTAACTAGGATCCAATTCTCAAAAATTAATCTATAAATCTAAAGTAACCTAACATGCGGTAATCTTGCATTTCAGGTTCTTGATATCTGTAAATTTTTCTCGTCTCTGGGCTTAAACAGGGGAGCTAGATTTTGTTAAAGAAAAGCCAATGCGTGTCCATGGTGTAAAACCTTAAACATTGCTCCAATCAATCTTACACATTGTCATGAGGTTACCAAATTCTACACCGGATTTCTAAACCCATATGAAATAAAAAAAATACTCAACATTGATCTACTGCATAGGCAATTCCCAGTGAAATTTGATAACTCTCTGTAACCACATTGCCATCTCACTCGACTTGATATAAAAATAAGTAGAATCTATATCGATCAAAAAAAAAAAAGTAGAATCTATACAAATGATCATTTCATGTAGAAATTCTTCCAGATGAATTTATAACTCAGAATGAACACCGGTCGTTTTCAATCCCAATACCTCTGTGGCTCAGCATATCCCTGTCGGGAACATCGAGCAGGATGAACGATGAAGTATCAAAAAGGGAAGAAAAAAAAAAGAAAAAAAAAAGGGAAAACGTCCTCCCCTGGGGCCTAGAACCTTTAGTTTGCAATCTTTTGAACTTGTGGCCGACGCACTTGCTAGAAAGGCGTAAAAAATTGGCTCTGCCATCACCATCTCGTGGAGG
This sequence comes from Papaver somniferum, assembly GCF_003573695.1. Classification (NCBI taxonomy): domain Eukaryota; kingdom Viridiplantae; phylum Streptophyta; class Magnoliopsida; order Ranunculales; family Papaveraceae; genus Papaver; species Papaver somniferum. The sequence continues at coordinate 41,682,755 of NC_039366.1, forward strand.
GATGTGCGTCAGCAAATGTGGCTTCTGTGCACCTAATGGTCCTTATCCTCTTTTATTCGCTACTTTATGATCGAGTGCAAGTAACTAGGATCCAGTTCTCAAAACTAAGCTACAAATTTTTAAGAAATGTAACATGAGGTAGTCTTGGTCTTTGTTTCTTGATATCTAAACAATTTTCTCCGTGATTTATAATGGCTGATACCAGTGGGGATACCATTTCATATAAGATAAAATGATCTGAAGCGTTCTCAGACGTTGAATAGACCAAATGATACCCCTAGTAAGACTGGTATCAGCCCTTATAAATCATGCTTTTCTCGTCTCTCGGTTTATATAATTGTGGGGGTTAAATTTTGTGAATAAGTAAAGCAGTCTATAGGTCGGTCTCTGTCATTTTACCGCTGATGAACCAAGATATTGTTTAAGCATTGGCTGTTAGAGCAAGCCTAATGGTGAAATCTAAACTATTTCAGGTTTGGAAACGATGTAGAATGCCAGATTTAATGGTTTCTCTCTTAGGAGCATCTTCACTTTTTCCATGGTATGTAGAGGTGTAAACTGGGTTGTGCCAGCATGGCACAACCCAGCTCAGCACGTGAGTTAGTCCAGCACGGTACAACACGTTAGCTTAATGTGTTGTGTTGGGCCAGGATAATTTCCACAGTGACACAGCATAATAGGTGACACAGATAAGCACGTCGCACAACACGCTAATAAAGTACGTCATAACATGTATAAAATACTGCACAATACGGTACAATATAACATATTTTTTTGTATATTTCAGAAAAGAGTATTTATTCTAACCATTTTTTGACATTATATCTTCGTTGTGTCGAATTATTTCAATAACAACACATATAATATCTAAATATGTTGAAAATATTTATTTTGAAAAATGTAAAATAACCGGGCACAGACAGCACGGAGTAACACGCTCTCAAGCACGGCATAACACGCTCTCAAGCACCGCACGATACGTAGTACGGCGGACTCGCCTCTTAATGGGATGTGCTGGGTTTTGCTAACATGTTTTACACCATATTAAAACACCTATCTAAAGTGCGCCAAAATAAAATAATACTCTAACATGGAGCTACCGGATTGGTCATTTCTCGTAAAATTTGGTAACTTCGATACGATGATCTGGTTGTCTCTCTTGAAATTCAGTGATGTTTAAAATGCAATCCATGTAGATTGTATTCAAGATGAATTTTGACAACTCGACAAGAAATTTATTAATATGAAGTCTATGTGAATTCATCACAAATTATATTAAAATAAATAAAATAATAATAATAATTTACGGGCGCGTTACGACGACTTCGTTTAAGAAGACACTTAAATGATAGATCTTTGTTTAAGGAAACATTTAAATGATGGTTCTGATTTCTGTAAAAGTGATTGTTTTTTATTTTTTGTGAAGATGATATACGAGATATGATATCACGAAACCTGCGAATAGACTTAAAGTTACAAAATTCTTATGACAGTTAATTATTGCGTCCAGCGGCAGGGCCATGTCTACCCAAGTAATCCAGGAGACGAGACGTGGGGATGTATTTAAGCCTCGGGGAAATTGAATGAATACATTGAAGAGGCATAATGAAATGGCAGGGATTTAATACAGGTCCTACCCTCAGTGGATTGTCGTGCGTTAGCAAATGTGGCCTCTTGCACCACCTTAAGCATGGTTCTTTAATCCTAACACTTCAACTGTTGATCAGGTTTATGTACTATTGTTCTGTTGGGGTTCAGAGCCATCTACTTTCTAATCTTGCGGAAACATATTAGCTAACAAGAAACACTTGATCTCTCGGATTGCTCCATGAACCTCACTACGATCTAGGATAAGAAGAATAGAAAGAGAACCACACAGATGCAAGCAATAAACAAAGCAACAAGAAGTAAAGTACTCACGGATTTAACGTGGTTCAAAAATATATACAATGTGTGTAATATTGTCTGCATCCACCAAACGGCTACGACCTCTTTATTCATTATAGAATTACCACCGATAATTACATAACTGATTGAATAAATCAATCCATCGACTCTCTACAACGTGACCGAACACAAGAACTCTCACAAGCACCCTATAAGATCCAAAGTAGCGTCTTCACCCATACGAGATAATGTTTACCACATTATCTACCACAATGAGATGATCTTCTTTGCACACCCTGATATAGATTACCATGGACGCCTTTAGCTCAACACCAATAATTCAGCACCACCAAGATGATCTTCTCCTTAACAAGATGTCTTACCAACATCTCCATATGAATACTCCATAACGACATATCTTCCAACATCGATAAGTATCCCATAAGCACCATAATGGTGTACTCCTTCTACCATTAGGTCTCTCACATAACCACCTCAATAGGTGGGATGAATCCCTCACATCTCTACGAGATTTACATTGAGGATTCCATGACTAAAACACTTAGCCTAGACCTCCTTATATAGGATTCACAAACTTGGTTCCCAAGGAAACCATGGTCAATCAGGAAACCTATCTTATATATGGAAGTTGTCCTAAGCCAGGTACCTTTCCCTAACGGAGCCTTTCTAGAACCTCCTAGAATTTAGACGTCTTCTTTGACCTAAACTAGGAAACCCACGTTTCCTTACAATTTTCCACCTCGGATCATGCATTCATGCATGAGACGACCAACTTGTTATCCCTCCATCTTCTGAACATCGATTGTATCATCACTGGTTTCCTACATATCCTCAATAGGATCAAACCGAAAATGTAGTTCACCCAAATTGTTCCGTAGAACCTCCACCAGAAGAGAGCAAACCAAACTTGAACGTCGCCAACTCAAGCTTAATAATCCAACCTACTGGTGATTTTATAAATCTCCACCACAGTGAAAAATCTGACTATCTCAACAAATCAACATCATATGATCATCCGTTATGAAACATCTTGAGAAACACCTTACTCCTTTATGTTCATAACTCCACATTGATGGCATCATTCTAGGTTTATTGCATGCCAACTCAATTAGAACATATACCATTATTATCCATATGCTTCCATCGAACTTAGTTACAGTCATTATGCTCCCTTGAGCCTTCGCCACCTCCGAACTTGCTCCATACTACGAACACAGCTCCATCTTGGCTTTCCTTGCTCCACCTAAGTCAATGTTCCGCTCTTCTAAGCCACTAACTCCAAGTTACGCACCACATACGTTAGGGTTGACATCCATAACTACTCGATAATCAAATGAAACTACCACAGTAGCCTCCATGCGTCTGCCTAAGTATTACCTTAGCAGAACCATAGTCTTCATCTTCGTCTCTAAACTCCAGCCGAGCCAATTGCTTACTTAAACAACTGATCACATAGTTGTTCTTTTCCATAAGCATGTCATCCAAAGCGAGTTTAACGAGAAACCTTGCATTAGTTTGTCATAAACCAACCTTCATGTTAGGTTCCAAGAAAATAACCATCTTGTATGTACCAAAGCATATTGAGCATGACTCTAACTGCGCACCAAATACAACCAATTAATGGATCATTGCCACTGCGTACCAATCTCGAGTTCATCTCTTATGAATCTTGCTTTACGAGCCTATCTCCGATTGGATCATGATTCTACAACCATATTTCCAAAATTGAGTTTTACTCTTTCAAAAAGCTCATCATATCTTCGACCAATGCATACATACCAAACACGTGTATAGCTTCACAAAGAATTCGACAGCTGACACACCAATCATCTTCACCACTTCAGCAACCTCTACGGGTTTTGACAACAATGTCCTTTTTACGGGCTTTAACATAATTGCCAAGATACTCTTTTATCAATTTCTTAGCAAGCATGTAGTTTCTACTTCGCGACAGTCAAACCACAACATAGTAAGACTTGGATAGCACTGTGTCTAACGTCTAAGAATTCATTGTTACCGTCGTAACAATACATAAAGTCACACATTCTGCCTTGTGCATATCCCTTTCCCAATCTTGCTCCAAACGTACACCGACATTTCGAAATATGATAATCCGTCCTTCACACAAAGACCCAATCACACACAACCATAATTTGAAACCTTTGGTAACTTCCTCAAGCTCCAAGCAATTCAAGACGATGTTGTGTTTATCTTCTCAAACAATGTAGAGAAAATAACTTGACGGAAACTATATCGTTGCTGAACCAAATTTCTCAAAAGAAATCTTTACCTTCATCTCTACAGGCTCTGTCACTATTGAAATTAATTTTAATAAATGTAGCAGACGAGAAAACCCCCAAATATTATCATTTTTATAATGTAGCTCTCTCCGACAGAAAGTCTCACACCGATCATCAGGAAATCAAATAGCCAATGGATAATAAAGGTTGACGGAAAAACACGCCGAAATTGTAGCCATGTCAAATTCATGCACCGTGTTTTCTCCTAAGTAATATGCTCTAGCTCGTAGCCATACCACCGTACACATTGTAGTATTGTATCTTTATTCTTTAAAATCTTGAAGTGTCCAAGCGATACCTTTTTAATTCCTCAGAACGGGCCTTCACCAAAGTAGGAACGTATCCGCAACAAAAATAGACCAACCTGTTTCTCACAACGGTCTTGCACTTCAAATGGCCCCAATCGACTTCAAATGGTGTATAACAAAACAACTCTTCGACAGAACGTCATCGACAAGAATCAAAAATATCACAAACTATCTAGCTTCTACATCGGAAATAGTACGAGAGAAACTCCAGAAAACATTGTTTTACCCGACATAATGCCATACTCAACACAGACAAACAAACCCTACAAAACTGTATTGACAAATTTCTTCTTATACAATAATAAGAAAGCATAGCTCCACCACAAACAATATCACATCTCGTCCAACGATCAATGTCTTGAAACTATTTGTAGCCACATGCTTCAAATACTCAGACTGAAAATCAAACTCTTCACTTCTGGAACATATCAAATCCTGGCCAACGGTTAATATTTCCAAAACGAAACCTACTACGAGATTTTCCCCAAATCCTTATTGCAACAATCAACTAAGTCAAAACGAATATGAATTCATCTTCACATTCTTCAACTTAATGTTAAGGAAAATCAGCAACATGATCTAATTGATGACGATTGATAACCAAACTATTGTTTCCCTTGGTTTGGAACAATAATGAAACTTTGAAATGTTAATATTTCATCTTTACTTCCACCAACATACAAACCAATATTTGTATCTCAACTACGATACTCTTGCTTTCTTGTGTCTTGCCAAGCAAACACCGATTAATTGAAAACCAAATCTACGTAGGTCTTTCAAACAGTTCACAAGAATATAGTACGAAGTATAGAGAATAAATAAACTTACTTGAAGCCATGCATAGGGTTTATGCTCCAATAAGTATCGATGCCAAATCTCCAATGTAGAGCACCATAAACATCAAGACCATACATCTTGACCACATCGAATGTAGATAACCTGATATAATCCCATTCCTTTAGAAGAACGCTTTACTTTGCTTTGTTCCCAAAACTGATGAAATCAAATCCTACACATACTTGATAACATCAAACTCTGCATCTTGGGAAGCTATAACATCAAATCCTCACATACTTGATGAAACCAAATCCTTTGTCTTCAAAATTTTCTGCTGATCCAGAAAACCCAAAAAACTTCTCTCTTCAAACCTTCTATCCAGCCTAAAGCTCTGATACCAATTGTTGGGGTTCAGAGACATCTACTTGCTAATCTTGCGGAAACATATTAGCTAACAAGAAACACTTGATCTCTCGGATTGCTGCATGAACCTCACTACGATCTAGGATAAAAAGAATAGAAAGAGAACCATACATATGCAAGCCATAAACAAAGCAACAAGAAGTAAAGTACTCACGGATTTAACGTGGTTCAACAATATACACAATGTGTGTAATATTGTCTGCATCCATCAAACGGCTACGACCTCTTTATTCATTATAGAATTATCACTGAGAATTACATAACTGATTGACTAAATCAATCCATCGACTCACTACAACGTGACCGAACACAAGACCTCTCACAAGCACCCTATAAGATCCAAAGTAGCGTCTTCACCCATACGAGATAATGTTTACCACATTATCTACCACAACGAGGTGATCTTCTCTGCACACCCTGATATAGATTACCATGGACGCCTTTAGCTCAACACCAATAATCCAGCACCACCAAGATGATCTTCTCCTTAACAAGATGTCTTACCAACATCTCCATACGAATACTCCATAACGACATATCTTCCAACATCGATAAGTATCCCATAAGCACCATAATGGTGTACTCCTTCCAGCATTAGGTATCTCACATAACCACCTCAATAGGTGGGATGAATCCCTCACTTCTCTACGAGATTTACATTGAGGATTCCATGACTAAAACACTTAGCCTAGACCTCCTTATATATGAGTCACAAAATTGGTTCCCAAGGAAATCATGGTCAATCAGGAAACTCATCTTATATATGGAAGTTGTCCTAAGCCAGGTACCTTTCCCTAACGGAGCCTTTCCGGAACCTCCTAGAATTTAGCCGTCTTCTTTGACCTAAACTAGGAAACCCACGTTTCCTTACATGTTCTTCGTTTCCAAGGCGCCCATGTCAATAGCTGAAAATTTCATAGAAATCCAAGTCAAATTGTCGTATTATACTGAATTTTGTAGCAGAGGCAATAAAGAACCCCTAATGTGTTTATCCACTGGGTGGGTGTGATGTTCTTGTACTTAGAGGTTGTTTAATGTTCTTACTAGCTAGGTGCCGAGCCAGCCCATTGTAAGGTGAGCAGTTGCCACCCCGCCTAGTTGGATCCAAACTTAATTTTACCGATTTTAGTCTTTCATAGTTATTTATAAGTTCGATTTGTTATCATGATTATTCTCACACTATGCTAAGAGCGTTGATGCTATTTATTTTTTTTATAAGACTCAAAAATGATGAAATATGATTTTGTTTTCTTTTTTTTTCCTCGGCAAAAGTAAGAATATATTAAAAGGCTTCCTACGAGTAAGCGAAAACAACACCTAAATTCATACAAATAAGACTCCCAAATTCAACTTTCGACACAACGAAAGCATAGAGGAAAGAAAACCTCACAAAAAACTAACCTGACAAAAAAAGAAAAAAACCCAAAACGTCCACATTAGGACTTTAATTTACAAAGAATTGCCCTCAGTTCGATTTTACATTGTCTAAAGAAATGCTTTTCAGAGCTTCCACATTCTTACACGAATAATATGCCTGTGTTTTTCACTTTTTCCATGACTTGCTGAACTTCAACGTTGATTCCTTTGAAAATCAAGTCATTTATGGAATAAGCTCGACTTGGTTCCATTATTTTGTTTTCTTTTGTTATACGGTATGTTCTTTTTATAATGTTTTACATTCTTACCAAAAAGTAGTACATTTTGGAGGTTGATATCAGATCATATTATCATTGTACACTTAGTAGTTGCATAAAATTTGAACTAAATCTAAAGTCGACTCATTCTCTCTCCTCGTACGATTCCTTCTCTATCCTTCCCTCCGTCTTTTCGCTCTTCTCCCTCCCGGCGTCCAGTACTTTCTAGTCGTTGGGCTGTCGACTAGCGCCCAACGGCTATTTTATGCCGTCTTTTTCTATCGGAATTTTTGCTCTCAGTCGGAATTTAATCTCCTCTTTCTTTCTTTTGCTTCTCATGATTCCCTGTAGTTGATTATTTTGCGTCTCTTGCAATTCCTATACACTGAATCCTATGAAATCTCGAATCCTAATCCTATGAAATCTCTCAACCCTCATAACTTTGGTATGTTTTACTCAGTTGTAATCCGGAAAATACTAGCTTGAAACCATTCACAACAATCACAAAAATCAGTATTTTTACTAAAGTCTCAAATAGAGATCAAATCACAGAATCTGCAAATATGGAAGCTGGAAACCCCCCTTTCATAAAGACTTATAAATATCAGGAGTACAAGGAAATCATCCTCCTGCAACTCAAATCCCACCCCCACAATGACTGCAACGTTTACAATGTCTCAAACTCTATCATATCTGTGCCAGTCCAGTCTAAAGATTGCAACCAAATCTTACACATCTCTTGGAAGGAATTTTCAAGCAGCAACTACAAGCTCTTCATGAATACCTATAAAGTCTCTCTGAATCTCTCCATAATCTCCTTCTCAACCTTTTGGCGACAGACTAGCTACAATTTCACATTGATACAAATTCTACAACTTCTCTTAAGGAAGTTATTCTACAAGATTGAATGGGTAAGTCACACTGATACACCTACATATAACTCTGGTATGTTTCTCTATCACACTTGCCTGTTTATCAATTTGAAAGGTTCTCACTCCCTAAATCTCAACCTAAGGCCCAATACAAGTTTCCTGAATTTCAATTTCTGTTATGTTAAAACACCTCACATCTTAAGAATCTCCTACATCAGAATCCCCTATACTAGTACCAATGCTAAAATTAGACAAATTACTCATGACATAACTATCCACTGGCTTGATTGCAGCACCACTCTCAAATTTCTTGAAAAAAAGATCACCCTTTTACTGAACACAATCAATTTAGAAAAATCCAAATTCAACAAGATTCAACTCATGAAACCACACATCAACACCAAAAAAGAAATTTTTGTCCTGAAAACAAGAAAACCCAAAATATAAATATTGTTTACTGCAATCTACCTAATCCTCACATCCCTCAGATTTATGATTTGAAGCCTACCATTTTAGATAGCATTAGCATCTCCAGATGCATCTGTAGCTTCTTCTGCAGGAACTGGAGCAGCGGGTTCTGGTACTGGCATAGGCTCTGGTGCTGGTACATTCTGAGGAGGATTCGCCTCGCCCTGTCCTGCATTAGTAATGGCAGCAATATCTACAGCCATATGCCTAATCTCAGGTGCCAACATAAACAAATTTGGGAAGATAACAGTACCAGGAGGAATGGGGATGGAAGTGTTCTCTCGAATAGTGGATCTGACATCCTCAGGTATGGGTGCTGCATAAAATCCTTGTCGCGCACCTCCACAAACTACATATCGATCCTCTACCAGTACCACACCCTCATTAATCACAAATCGGCCTCGACAGGGATGAATAGCAAACACCACCCACCCGTCCTTTACCCCCCAAATTCGATCACCATTTGGATGAGAAGGTACTCCCTGCTGACCTTGATCTCCACCACCAGTTACTGCCTCTCTGTTACCACCATCACCAGTCTCATCACCACCAATTTCACCCCCAGTACCACTTCCACCACCATCCTCATGCACACTGTTCTGAAACACATGCCTTCCCTCACCTCTCCTTGGAGAAGACCTGCTTCCACAAACAGTATTATCCTAACAAAATGGTGGCAAACAAAAATATCCAACATCAGTTATTCATTAGTGTGGTTCACAACTTATCCAACTTATTTCTATAAAAAATAAATTATCAATTTTATGCTCTTGCATGTCAAAGCTTATTACCTGGCAATTTGGCAGATTCAGTCTAGGCCTTTTTACAACTTGAACATCATCAGGAGATATCTGATCATACATATCCTCATCGCAATTCAAAACATGAGGCATAGTTTGAGATTTTCTCTGCATCTAAAACTTGTATCTCTGTTTGGCTCTGATCGGAAAAAACTGAATGGGAAGTTGAAAGAATTTCTCTTTCTCTTGTTTATATCTTGGCTGGGAAGAGCAATAGTCTTCACATCGCAACCGTCAAACGTCTCATATGTCCCTCTGATCACTAAGAAATCTGCTCCTAGAGATTGATGTCTCTTGATTTTGCGCAGTGGCAAGCCTACTGGCTATTTGCAATGGTCTTGCAAAAATAACTACATTTTATTGGCTCATGGGGAGCGGCATCAAACACTTGGCAGTTACAAAACTCCCACTAATACGGGTCGGATCTCGGGTAATTTTCAATGGATTATGTCCTTGAAAACCTACTCATATGAAGATCCATATCAACATAGCATGGTCCTACAGAATTGCAGAGTCCAACATTGCACAACTTACACAACAAAAGTGAGCAAATATGATTTGGACCACCACCAAAATTATGCCCATACCACCTACGCCACAGGTAAGGTTCTATCCCTAACTCCCTATGCTAATATTTGTTGCTATCACAGGTCTAGCCAACAAGCGCCATTAGTCACCCAACGCGAGTCCCCACAACAGAAAGAAGTGCGGAACCAATTAACTATCGAGAACTATATATGTTACATCAACATCAGTACTCTCAAGCTAAAACAAAAAGGTGCAGGATCAGCTGACCCCCTAAAACAAACAAAACCCAAGAGCAAACAAAACCTTGAACCCGTGAATCATTTTCAAATTAAAGTTAGCATTCTTTATGTCATTCTTATCAGCTCTCACACTCACCCATTACAAACCAGTGAACATTACTCAAACCTTTTCTTTCTCTGCAACTCAAAATACCACATTATTATGACCTCCTCCTCTAATACCCCTCCGCCTAGTATAGATAATCTAGTAAAAAAAATGAACTCAACCCTCGATATCCCTGAAGATCTCTTCCCTAAAGTCTTCATTAATGCTGAAAACATCAAAACCAAACATCCCACTGACTGGAAATGGTGTTTTATTGGAAATCTCTGTAGCAATATATGTTTCCAAACTGCTAAGGTCAGCTCCTTCATTAATGCTCACTGGGAGCTTCAAAGCAGAGTGGAGTGGAAAACTGGAACAGGAGAAGAAACTACTACATTCTCAGACTCACCCATGAAGAAGATTATACAACCCTGAGAAATGGTGGAACAAGAGGAGTTTTTGACAAGCTTATGGTCTTAGTTGGTGTACCTACAAGGGGCCCTGATTTGATAAGATGAAGAACAATTCAAAAAGGTGATGATCTGGTTACTCATCAAAAGAATTCCATCCCATATCATACCAGACATTCAAAACATCCTCGGGCCAATTGTGTCTACCAAACTGCAAAGAAAGCCTATGGAAGAGACAGGTATGAAAAGAATCTGGAGGTAAAGCTTACTATTGATGTTACCAGATCTCTGAAATTTGGTATAGAAGCTTTTGAAACAACTACCACTTCCCACTGGATTGAATTTTCTTATGCCCTTAATGGGATAAAGTTTTGTAAAGTTTGCATAATTCTAGACCACCCAAGCCCTCCTTGTCCCTCTCCACCAAATCAACCTCAAGCTCACTACAACAATTTCCCAACACCCCAACCAGCTCCCCCTCCTAGAACACAGAAACAAAAAGAAAATCAAGATGGAAAAAATATCATCTACAGGCCCTACTCTGATGCTGATGTTGCGGCTGAGTTTGAGATAAGATGAAATTAGCAAAGACATTGGAGCTTGAAAAGGCTATTGCAAATCTTGCCTCATCTTCAAAGAGCCAATCATCTTTGGTGCCCAACCGGAAACAACCTTGGATATCTTCTAACCCCATCCTGATGTCTTAGCCTGCCAGATAAAGAAAAACATTTTGGAACTTGCCAAGAAATTGCTGGAAATTTCAGGAAAAACTCTCCAAGGATGAAAGTTGTTGCAAGAGCCAAGAATGCTAGTACATCAAATTCTGACAATCTTCCTATTGTTAACCCTGATGGCATTTTCCCACCCTCTCCATCTCCAAAGGCCTTCCCTTTCAACACTTTGCCAACCCTTAGCCAAATCAAAGAAAGAATGGAGGCTGAACTGGCAAAAAAGAAAAAAGAAGCTTGGAAAGCAAAGAAGAAAACTCATGTATTTGAACAAATTAACATAACCACCAATCTATATTTCATGATGGATGCCAAAAGAAAGAAACCCATTCAAGCTGAAAGTGTCATTGAAACCAACTCCTTTGACTCTGACAGCCTCAAAAGATTCAAAGATCAGGATACCACCTCTGCAGAGCCTCTGAAATTCAACAACAGCTTGGTGGCTAATGGTGTCTTGGGAAATTCCTCAGCTGCTGACATGGTACACCCCTATACCCCTCTCCACATATATCTTTTGTTACATATACTCAGATTGTTTATCTATTTTATTTTACTTGCTATCTATGATAACATACCTAGAAGACTATCTTCAAAGTATCCTCTAGTTTCCTATTTTTGGCAATTATTTACTACGCTGGCATGGAATTGTCAAGTCCTAGGAACTAAGCATGCTAAAAGATATCTAAATGATATGTTGAATAAACTAAACTCTGACATCCTCTTTATCTCTGAAACAAAACAAAAACAAGAGAAGCTCAAGAGAACTATGAATGAGATTAATGTTCAAAATTACTGGTTTGTAATCCAGGAGGTGATAGTGGCACTGCTGGAGGCTTAACCTTGATATGGAAGAACAATCTCAACATAGAGATTGTTGACTTCTCTCTCAACCATATTAATGCTATAGTCAAGCCTTCCAGTGGCACTCCTTGGCTATACACTGGTTACTATGGTAGCCCTTATGACACAGATAGTAAACTCACCACTTGGAAAATGCTGGAAACTACTGCTTAGAGGTGTAAAACGTGCCGGCCCGGCACACAAAGTCGCGTGCTTAACGTGCCATGTGCCGTGCTGTGATGTACCAACGATTTAAACGCGTTGTGCCGTGATGTGCTTTACTAGTCAAAAGCTAGGCACAACACAGCCCACGGGAACAACACACGAATAAACGTGTTGTGCCGTGTTGTGCCATGTTGTGCCGTGCTAGCACACGTGTTATAAAAAATTGAAATCACTTAATGGTATACATTAAGTCGAACATTATTACGAGAGTCTAAATAGACAACATATCATTTGAAATTATTTCAAGTAAAATTAACAAGTTTATTCAATAAAAAAATAGCTCATCAAATATAAAACTGGATCATTGTCATGTAAATTAATGTTCTAGTCAAATATAGGTAACGACATTATAACAACGATATTGAGATATATTTTCCAAATATTTAAATATTATATGTGTTGTTATAAAAATAAGTGAGCATAAAATGTCAAAAACAAGCTAGAATATTGACTCTTTTGTGAAATTTACACAATACGTGATGTATTTTGCCTTGTTATATGGTTTACTTGTGCATGATATGACGTGCTTTCTTAATGTGTTGTGCTGAGTTGGGCCACATGCTTATCTGTGCCGCGTGCTGTGTTGTGCTACTGTGCCGATTAGGCTAACCCAGCACATCCCACGAAACTAACGTGTTGGGCCGTGCTGGGAAAAATCACGTGCTGGGCTGGGCTAGCCTCAAATTTTAGCGTGCTGGGCTGGGTTGTGCTCGTGCTGGCACAAACCAATTTACACCTCTACTACTGCTGCTAACAACAACTTACCTTGGCTGGTCATTAGAGACCTAAACACCATTTTACATGACACTGAAAAATTCAGTGTACACCCCATTGATTCAAATGAAGCTTCTATACTTAGCAACAAAATCCTGGAATTGGACCTAGTGGACTTGGGATCAACTGGTTGCCCATTCATTTGGTCAAACAAAAGAGATGGCCCAAATCTTACTTACCAAAGGTTGGATAGAGGACTAGCAATTGATAGTTGGCTTCTTCTTTAACCTAATACCACTATATCTAACATGCTTGCCATTGGATCTGATCATCGCCCCATTCTACTTAATTATAATCCTTCCTGGCAAACTTGTAAAATTCCTTTCAAGTTCTTTGATCCATGGTTAGATCATAAGGACTGCAAGGAAATTATATCTGAGTGCTGGAGAAAGAATATTTCTGGCTCTAGTGCTTTTATAATTGCTAGAAAGATTAAAGATATTAAACTTTATCTCAGAAGTGGAACAAGGAAGTCTATGGCAACATCAAGACAAACATTGAAGAATGCAAGCAACACCTTCTCTGGTTGCAGCAAAACTACTTCAGAACAGATAGAAGTCAAGCTGTTAATCTAACCAGACAATACCTCAGAGATTGGCAAGATATTGAAGACAAATTTTGGATGACAAAAATCAGGGATCAATTCATAAAACTTGGAGACCAAAACACAAGTTACTTCCACAGAGCTACAAAATGCAGAACAAGAAGAAACAAGATTGATACCATCCAAGACAGTCAAGGAAATTGGATCACTGACTACCATGAGCTAAAAACCTGTTTCAAAAAATGGCCACTGCTGAAAACACCCTCATAAACCCAGAAATCATTAACCTAATCCCCACCACTATCACATCCACTGATAACACTATGCTTAATAGAACCCCAGATTACAATGAAGTCAAAAGCATTCTCTTTAGCATGGCAAAGGACAAAGCTCCAAGACCTTATGGCTTCCCTCCAAATTTTTTACAAGCTAACTGTGACGTAATTGGAGAAGACATTGTCAAGATGGTACAACACTTCTTCATATCTGGCCATATGCTAAAAGAAATGAATGCAACCTTCATATCTCTCATCCCCAAAGTGGATAACCCTACTTCTCCAAGCCATTTCAGACTCATCAGTCTCTGCAACACTACCTATAAAGTCATCTCCAAACTCATACGCCAGATAATGAAACCTTACCTCAACAAAATCATATCCTATTACCAATCTGCTTTTATCCCTGGGAGACAAATCTCTGACAACATAGCCATTGCTCATGAACTTATTCATTCCATGAGATCCAAACGAGGTGTTAAAGGTGAGAATGGAAGCATGGGTATAAAGATTGATATGGAAAAATATTTTGACAGAGTTGATTGGAATTTCCTCAATACTATTATGACCAGATGGGTTTCAATGATCAATGGTGCAACAAAGTCATGCAATGCATCACCACCACCTCTTCAGCAGTCCTCATAAATGGCTCTCCAGATTCTTTCTTCAACCCCTCTAGAGGATTAAGACAGGGGGATCCTTTATCCCCATACCTCTTTCTATTTTACATGGAAGCTCTTTCTAGAACTCTTATTCATGTTGAGGATTTGGGCATCATTTATGGCATCAAAATTTGTGGAGGTGCTCCATCCATTAATCATCTTCTCTTTGCTGATTATTGCATGTTATTCTGCAAAGCCAATAAAGTTGAAGCTCAAAATCTCATGGACATTCTCAACATATTTGGTGAAACTTCTGGTCAACTGATAAATTTCAACAAATCCGAAGTGTTTTTCAGCAAAAATACTGATCCTACTCTCATTCCTGCCATCACCAATATTACGGGAGTCCAAGTTCTGCAATTGGAGGATAAATATCTAGGCTCTCCTCTATTCACTCACAGAAGCAAAATCAAGTCTTTCAGACCAGGAGTAGATAAGCTAAAACTGAGACTATCCAGTTGGAAAAATGTTCCTCTAAATCCTGCTGGCAGGGAAGTTCTGATCAAAACTGTTACTTCTACAGCTAGCGTCTACCAAATGAATTGCTTCATAATCCCTAAACAAACTTGTAAAGATTTAAACAAGCTTCAAAGAGATTTCTTTTGGGAGGTAAATCTGGAAAATCCAAAAGGCTACTATCCAAAGGCCTAGACTGCTTTATGCAAACCAAAGGATATGGGTGGTTTGGGTTTCATGAACATGGAACTCTTTAACAGCTCAATGATCACAAAAATTGGTTGGAGACTGGAACAATACAAAGACTCACTCTGGTACCAATTAATGGATGCCAAGTACCTGCTGGGAAGAAATGTTCTAAATATGGATACAAAAGCAAAAACTGGAGATTCCTGGATCTGTAAAGGAATTCTTGGTGGAATACAGAACATACAACAACATCGTAACTGGAAGATAGGAAATGGAATGAGAATCAACATTTGGGGGACTACTGGTTGCCTAACTCTACAACCAAACTCCTCAAACCCAACGACTGTCCACAACAAATAGAGTTGCTGAGGCACTTAATGCAACCAGATGGAACCTGGAACTCTCAACTCATCCATCATATCTTCAACCACAACATTGCTCAAGTCATTCTGAATTTGGATACTAATCCATGGGAAGAAGATATTATTCTCTGGAACTTAAATGAAACTGGCAAATTCTCTGTCAAAGCCTTATATCAGGTTAAGATAGAATACTTATACAGAAATGATACACTCACAAGAAATTGGGAGGCTATCTGGAGCCTTAGCACTTCCCCAGCTATCAAGATCTTCCTCTGGAAATGTGCTCATGAAATTCTACCCAGAAATGCAAAGACAGCAAGCATTCTACACTACATTGGTCCTATCTGTCAAGTATGCCACGGTGGGGAGGAAACTATGACACATATCTTTCTAAATTGTCCTGCAACAACTATTGTTTGGAATGACATGATTGGACCATCTCATGGAAAGTTTGATAACACTACAAACTTTATGGACTGGTTTAACTCCTGGCTTGCACCTGGAGCAATAACTGGAAAATCTATCATATATGCTACCATATGTTGGCATATTTGGAAAGCTAGGTGTGATGTTGTATTCAATCACATAACACCAAATGTCAACCACGCTTGTCAGTGTATCCATAATACTTATGTGATTATAACAGAGTGCACAACTTACCAACTCATCCCTTAAATGTGTATCCCCCAATACTGGCTTGTCTGACACTAAGGCAGACATCATAATTCCTTATGATATAAACCATAATCCACATGATTTTGGCTTCATCATAAGGATATGTACTATACAGGATCCTGAAAATTTCAAATATTTCACTGCTCTAACTATATTGGATGCTGCAGGAAACAACATTGATAGCAGAGGATACTCAGGCCGCATTGGAGAATGGGGAGCAACAGGAGGTGCAGACCTAGCTTTCAACTGGGCTATGGAAAAGTAGCACATGAACATTGAAGTACATGCTGAATCAAAGGAAATTCTGTTAAGGTTCCATTATCTATATCATCAGGCAATCAAAGGAAGGTTCAACCTCAACCATTATGATCTTACAACCAGCAATGCTGAGGATAATCACTCAAGAATCAAACCTATCTCTTTTGTGTTAAGTAGTCTTAAATTTATCCATAGACTTCAAAATTTGGATACTCTTAATATAGTTATCCTTTGTAAGAACAATGAAAGCAGGCTTAACACAAGCGCTGCAAACACTGTGTATGGCCCTTAGCTTCCTGACTAAGGTTTTTCTATTAAAAAAAATGTACAACCTTATATGGACACTATCTTATAAGATTTGTAATAAATATTTTTTAGAGTCCAAACGACAATGAATTAGAATCTAATATTTCGGTGATATATCCGTTGAACTCTATATTCCAAACGATAATAAGATACCAAATCTCATCATTTATTGATTTTAATTCAATCGTTAATTCTTAACAATTGATTTTCAAAGTGGTGGACGGTGGTGTTATACATCTTGAATTGTGCTCATTTTTTTATAAAAATAAAAGTATCCCAAAATATTAGTTTCAAATTCGTTGTCATTTGAACTTTAAAGAAAATTAGTACAAAATTTTATAAGATAGGAACACTATCTATATAAAATTGTCCATGGATTCCCACCAATTCTACAAAATACCCGATAAAAATAACAGTAACGAGCAATTCATAGATTTGACATCCAAGAAGAGAACAATGTTTAAAATGGTTAGTGTCATTTTTTGCGAAGATGATCTGCCACTCTCCTTATCATTTATAATATCAAAACAAATGTCGTTACAGAAAGGTTCTGATAATCCCCACCAAGATATTTCTAACTTCAATTTGGCGCAGTGATCGAAAAAACATAAAGAATGGAAAGTAACCCTAAACATATATGGGCTCCGCGTTATAAAGTGTCCTGCCTTAGCTAATGTGGCGTTCATGCACCTTAGTACCTTACGGTCCCTATCCAGAACCTTAGCTAGATTCCAAAATATGGCTGTACAGCTTGCTGTTTATAGAACGCAATTATATCAACTGAAACTAAAAACTGAGCTACGCAATTTGAACGAGTTTAATTGATATCAGCTATCCGGTTTCAAAATTGCACCATCATTTAGAATGAAAATTGGATTATTGTGTTTTGATAGATTAAGTTATTTTTCTATTTTATAAGATAAAAGAGTCGTAAAACAGTTTGGAAACACAATTTTAAGATGATTTAAAAAAAATTTAAAAAGAAACGATTATTATTTTATTTCGTTGGAGATCAATTAAATTTGTTTTTTTTAGTATGGAGCAAATTGTTTATCCTTTTGTATTTAGGAACTAATTTCTGTTTATGGAATCTAGACTCCCCAAATTCTCTTTACCGCTCTCTCATCTCTCACCTCTCTCTCCCACACCTCCTTCTTCTTCAATGAAACCATTACAACAACCCTTTTCTCCTAAGATTCAGTCCAAAATCGGATTTTTTTTATTATTTCTTACTTTCTAAGTTCATTAGTAATTTTAGCTTAGTTGTTATTATGTTTTCTACTTATTTACATCATTATAGTGGTTTATCTAGTCTTTAGAGGTTTATCTTCGCTTTAATGACGGTTATTGGTTATTGGATTGGGTTTTAAGATCAATAGTGATGCTCTCCAACGACCAAATCTTTATATCTGTTGTCTCCGACGAAGAAATCTTCATCATCAACTTATCCAGCGACAGAATCTTCATCGGTGATCTTTTTGACGACGGAAGGTTCATCACTATAATTACAAGAGATTTGAGCAAATCACTGCTATTTTGGGAGCACTAAAGAAGAAAAAGAAACTAAGTGGTTGGGATTTAATTCCGAGAGACCCCGGTAAGGTCAACACACGCGTGTTTTCCATTAGCTCACCCAAAAATAAGAACGGTTGCTGACCTGATTGTGGATCTCCCCTCAAGTGGGTCTATCAAAATGTTGACAGTCATTTTTTTCTTTGCTGAAATACCATCCCTCCATAATACATCATACAAGGTATCTCTCACATGATATGCCTATAATTAAACCCAGGATCTACCTTACAGTGAACTGCATATTGCCCATACGTGTCTAAGCAATCCGTGATGCGAGCAGGGCAACGTGAACCAGAAGGGTATAAAGGAATCATTAACCCGTATTTATGGATGAACCGGTACTCCAAGAGTGACATCTTCTTCCCAAAACCCTCAATCGGAATAACTAGATTTATTTATCAAAAATATATATATAAACACCCTATGCCAATTCAATCATGAAATTTTTTTAACAGAATGACTAAAAAGCTGAACAATTTCATACTAATAAAGAAAACCTTCTATTTTAAAAAATAATCCTTGTACACCAACCAATAAAGACTCCGAGAAGAATCCCATACATCCTTTCTGAAAAAGGGTTAGATACACAAGCCAAAAGTCAATACTAATGCCAAAAGTCGAAAACTAATAATAATAATAATAACAATCTGAGTTGGTGCACAGATTGTTTCCTAACTCCAACCATTCATATGCAGGTAATACTCTTTGTTTTTCAATAATAATAATAAACGGATACTTCTAACAAAAAATCATCTTTCCAAAAAGAAAAGAAAAAACACTCAGAGCTTTCTTCCTTTTTCTTGCCCAGATCTAGTCTTTTGTCCTTTTAGACTAGACCCGAGAAAGGATTTTTAGTTTTTATGGATAAAATTAATTTAGTTTATGTTTTATTTTTGTTGTTTTTGGTGTCTATGGACACATTTCTTCGCTATTTGGGCGATCTTTTCTTCGTCTTTACAACGATTTTTCTTCGTTTTAATAGCGATCCTTTCAAATCTCCACGAAGTTTCTTGGCTTGCTATTCTCGTTCATCAAGAACATTAATGATTCCGCTCGGCATCGCTTTAGATTCATCTTCAAAAAGAGGGATTTAGGGCATTTGGTTTCGTTTGAATCTACAAGATTTTAGTAAAATATTCCATCTTATTTGGAGCATCTCGTATTGAAGAAGACAATCATTTTAAATGGTCAGCGTTTATTCCAGTTCACACCATCATTCATCACTGCTACATCTACGAAAATTGGATGTCTTTACGGTTCATCACTCTTTTTCTTCGCGTTGTGCTTGTAATATGTGTCATCATTTGTATTTGGGTTTTGATTTTCTTGTATTTTGGTGTTTTAGATAATCTATTAAGCTATTATGTAATTACTATTTTGATTTTAATGAGTTGAAATGTGGTTTCCATCCAACAAAAAAAACTCGGATAACTAGCTCAGTTGGTCATCCCCGTTCCTCACATATTCAATGCATTCAAGGAAGTCCCAGGTACGAGTCACCGATGGCGCAATACTGCAGAATTTGACGTGAAAGGTAGAATTAGATTGCTCCCCTTGCGACATAATCATCCCCTTATTCGTTTTGGTTCCTTTGGCTGGTTCCTTATGAAGTTTTCCGCTAAGCTAGCATGACAACCTATTCAACTATTATGGTACAGTTTCAAAACCAGCTTCTATGCCTTAGCCTTTACCACTTTAGGAGAGCTTGGAGATGACTTTATAATATTTTTGAAGAGATTGAAGAATTGCTTAGCCAATTATGATGCTAATAACAAATAGGAAGTTTACTTTTTCATAAGGTAGGCTTGGTTATCCAGAAAGGAGTTGGTGCTAAAATTGTAGCCCGTCTCCCAACCATTCTTGTATAAACTACGCTTAGCTTTACAGGAAAAGCCCTAGTGGCTGTCTTTTTTTTTCTATAATAATAATAATAATAGAAAGAAACAACAACGCAGTTGGAGCCGGTATATAAATATAATTAATCGATAGACGACTGTTTCATTTACGGAGACATTCTTGTAGTATATAATTTTTTGCGAGGATGATCTCTTTGTCAGCTTTACAACCACCCCCAATCAAAAACACCGAAACAAGTAGAAGAAGAAGATACATTATATCCCAAGAAGCCAACAACCAGAACCTACTTGTACCACACAAGAGTGGACCGTACAAGTAACTAGGTCGTGAAGGAAGTGATCAAAAATATGGGAAATTGAACGTCAAAAAGAACACAAAAGAGTGGCAGTGCCTGAATATGGGTTCCACCATATGCAGCTTCGTAGACTGTTTTGTGGTAACAAATATGGCCTTCATAATCTCCTCATCTGAAAGCTACTTTGTGAAGAATTTCTTTTTAGTGTTATGGGCAGTGGTCAAATCAATCAAATACTATCAATTAATACGTAATCGACCGAACACTACTTGAAAACGGCTGAGATTTAATTCTCGTAAACATGTCATAAGTGTCTAAGCTTTCCATAAAAACACAAAAAAACAATTGTCTAAGCTCCCAAATTTAGCTAAGATGTAGCACTATTTGGCGCTGGTCCATTTCTTGTTGATATAGAATTATCTCGCATAATTAAGAGGATAGAGTTGGACCTCTTGCTTCTAAATCTTGAATTTATCCTAAAAACGAATGATAAAGATAGGCTAACATCAAGTTATCTTGCTCTAGGATGTGATCACTAAGTTTTACCCTCGCTCTCGTTGGTAGTATTGTTGTGATTTTTGACACGTGGAGTTTGTGTTGGACTTGTGGGACCCAACTAGAAATTATCGAGCCATTATATTTTCCCGGAGACCTGACCTTTTCGTGTACGTCTATGATGCGAAAATAAGCAGGTCAACCGAGTTTACCGATAAAAAAAATATCCGAAAGTGGTGTCAGATAAATCAGTTAATAAAAAATGTGTTGTCAGAATAACCATGTCAACGGATCCTAACAGTAATCTTTTTAGCTGATGTCAGAATAATCATGCCAACGGATCCTGTCTGTAATCTTTTTAGCTGATCTCAAAATAATCATATTTATTGGTAATTTTTTTTTACCTGATGCTATTTTAACCATATTAACGGATCCTAACGATCAAAAGATCGTAACATTAATTTTATATTTAACAAATATTATTTTAACCATATCAACGGATCCTAACATTCAGAATATTCAACTGTAATTAATTAAAATATTTTATTTAATAATAATATCATTTTAAACATGTCAACGGAATTTAACGGTATAAAATCCTAACTAACTGATCAGTCTGCGAATAAAAAAACACTTTTATATACATCCAAACGGATTGACTTTGAAAGGATCTCCTGGTATAGATAACTCTCCAATCAAATATCCCCGAACCCTATTCCAATAGCCGAGAAGATATATGATTGGAAACTCTTAAATTACAATTTTCTCCGTGGGAGGACTAAAAATTTTGATGCAGAAAAAACCGAGGGACTTCAAAGATTAAACCCTACTGAATAATAAGCAGTTTTCTTAGAGGACTAAGAGTTAGTAAACGAAGAATGTGAGGGTGTATAACGAATAAAGTTGGTCACTAAAATCTAACGTAACAACTAACGGAGAAATAAACGGTGTAAGTTAGGTAGAATATCATATTTTTCTGACAAGTGGTCTCCTACACGTGACAAATGTCAAAAGAGGTCGGTCGTGTATTTTTCCGATGACCATCATCAAAACTGAGCTGATAATCCATGCTTATCCACCTTCTCTTTGTTAGAGATGCAAGAATATTTGCATGACCTTGGCTAAACCCATGGGCGCATTACAGGGTCACTACACCGAACTTAAGAGTACACTTCTATGTTATGTAGTTTTGTTAAATTGTTTGGTTTTGTTCCTAACGGTCCATGGTCATTTAACTCAGTTGGTTCTTGACATAATAAAAATGGTTATTTTGGTTGGAATGGTAAGTTTATGTGCTCTGTATGTGCAGAGAAATCACGGTGTGAATGGATGTAACTTAAACTTTGTTGTTAAGTTTTACGATCACGTAACAAATCCGTTATAATATATGAGGTTAAAAAACATGATAATATGTTTTTCCAGATGTAACCCAATCTTGTTGGATGTATGTGAAAGTGAAGGCAGATACAATAAAGTCAACAGATTCATTGTTTTTGTCGACCTTACATTGACGGCGTATATATCTTATAAATTGAATTCATTGATTTTCTGTGAAAATGATATGCGTATCCACTTATTAATTCATTGATTTTTTATGAAAATGATCTGCGTATCTACTTATCATTTCGTTAAATAAGTAACTAATCGTCCTTGGTTAGTGAGTCAATGGGTGGGGCTTCTCTCGAATATAATAGCGCCTAATCTACACAATGATGCCATGTAAAGTTGTGCAAAAGTAATGAAATTTTGGGCATTTAGTGGGAAAGCGCAAAAGAAATGAGAGTAATGGCCCACCGTTGTGACATAATATGTGTCTTAGCGTATGCACCTCATGTTCCTCATCTCCAACCATGGTTCCACTATTATACTTGGAATCAAATTCCCTGCAATTTCGTTGAAATCTAAGCCCACAATTTTTAAGGTTCCCTTTTAGGCACCACAATTACCCACATATTATACACAAAGGCCAAAAATAACAATTCATGATGAAAAAGACATGTAAAATTTGAAACTCTTTAAATGGACGAGAACGTAAAAATAGTCAGGATGTAAATAATTTCATCCTATCCATTTTCAAATACTTTTTCTTATTTTTAATTTACATTAGGATGCATCAAGTTTCATCCTCGCTCTTTTTTAAGTTTAAACCAGGATGAATTCAGTTTTGTTCTTGCTATTTTTTTGGTGTCCATTTCACCCATACTAATTTTTACTCGTCCATTAGAACCATGTTTTAAAAATATTTGGACAATTAACCCATTCTCCGAATATTATAATTGTGAGATCTGTGAGGGGTAAGCAATTACATGTTATGGTGGAATTATATGGACAAGAAAGACCCGCATGGCTGGTTGCATTTTGCTCTCCAGTCTCCAATGTGAATCTAAGAAGGGGAATTTATAAAGAATCCCCATTTCATTTAATTTAATAGTTGATCCTAATAATTCACTATAAAGTATTCTAGTTTTTATGAACAATGGTGAAGTATCTCTATTGTGACTTGTTTCGTCTCAAGTTTCTGAAAAAACGGCTAACATACATATAAGTGTTAGGTGGCAGTCATCTCACGTATAAAACGTCTTAGAATCCCTGAATGGTTGAATTGAACCAAGTTTCCCATATTTTTAGTGGGATGGTAAACGATTCAACGACCCTAAACTGGGCTCGACGAACCTGAAAGTGATGTAACGATTTTAAAACTGTCATGACAAACATGAAAACTATTATAAATGTCGGTTCTTTACCAATAAAAAAACTCCAGTACACTCGGTGGTGATGCACCTTTTTGCGAAACGATGTAATGAACATGAAAACGATGCAACAATCCTGAACCGGTCTCGTCGAATCTGGAAAGTACTAAAACTGCTGGGTGAAGAAGGAAAATTTTTGTTAGGATTAAAAAACATAAAGTATAAATTCATGTTGGTGGTATTTTAGTATCCCTGGTATAATAAATTAGTCAGCAAGAGAAGATCAATATTGTGATCCCTAAAGGAATCAACGACTGACAATGGGGTACTTTATGAATTGTTAAAAGATAGAAGTATTTTATATAAACTATTAATTGAAATGTACTTTGAACAAATTCTGTAAAAAAATTCGACGCGACAGGTAGGGTTCGCCAAATGTAATATAGGTAGTGTTTCGTCTTTTGCTTACACCGAGGTTTTTTCGGCACAATTGGTTCCAGTGTTGGCAAAAAGTTCTGTAGTTAAGCGTGATCGGACGGGAGTAATCCAAGGATGGGTGATCTCACAGGAAGCTGCTGGATGACCGCAGAGGTTCCCGTGGAAAACATCACACTGCCGGATGACCGCAATAGGTAAGTGGAGACAACATCGGTGAAGGATTGGGTCATTAAAATTGGTAGCAGAGCCGGCGCCGGGTCACGTGTCGAGGGTGAGAGAGTACGATGGACGAGATATGTTAGGTACTTATCTCATGACGGGCAGGGAACGCCGGAGGTCTAGGCGTAAATATATCCTGGAGCCGAGGGGGCTCCAATTTAAGGAGGTGGTATTATAATATCCTGACTTGGGAGGTAGAGTTGGCCGAACAAGATGTAAATAATGGTTTGTTATTTCCTAAGACTGAGGCCTTTTCAACACAATTATCTCCAGAGTTGACAGAAAACTATACTATTAAGCGTACTCGGAGGGGATTAATCCAGGAATAGCCAACCTCTCGGGAAGCGGATAACTGCAATGGATCCCGTTGAAAACACCACACTGTCGGATGACCGCAGTAAAATGGGGATAGTATCAATTGGAAGATCGGGTCGCTAAGAATTCTCATTAACAGTTTAAATTGATTGGTTAAGTATTTAAAAACCAATTTTTCTAAAATACGTACTAAAACTCTCTTCCCCAATTAGATAACTACTAAAATTAAATCAAACGACAATATTCAAGCGTTACGTTCGAGAGATGGTGCACAAATCAGACAGTAAAACCAATCAAATTAACTGCACTGGATATCACGAGATTCTCGATTTAATGCATTTCCAACTGCTTTTTTTTCCTCCGTTACAAAGAAGGAAACTCTATGTTTTGTCAACACTAAGAAACTCATCCCTCGATATGGAATTACTAAAGTTAAATCGAAGGATGATATTCAAGCGTTATGTGAACACTCGTTACAGAGTGTGCACAAAAAATATTTTAAAACCGTGTCATTAATATTTCTTTCATTGGATATCACGAGATTCTCTGTTTAATGCATTTTCAACGGCTCATTTTTCTTTTCTGGTTATATAAAGAGAGAACTCTTCTCTTCCATCAACACCAGAAACAATAGTTTTTCTTAAGAAAAATTGTTACAGTTCCTCTGATATTATTAGTATCACCTTGATTTCGCTTTAGTTTTAAGTTCTGAGAGAGTATATTCTAAATTAGAGCTATCTGCTGCAATAGTAACATTATATCCGGATTGATAATTACAACAATATCTCAAGGTAAGTCAATTGTCATCTATTTTTCTTATATCAAGTTTTTATTTTGAAATTCGTAATATAGAAAAATGATTTGTTAACATGAATATTCTCTCACTATCTCAAAATTTGTCAAATACTGGACGCCGCAAAACTTACATCCTTTTACTGGATTCAAAACAAATCGATTTATTTTTAAAGAGATCAATATATAAGAATCAAAAACTTATGGAAAAAGTAAGACGACTAGCATAACTATGGGAATAAATCATTTTATGACCAACAAGGTCATTAATTAACATCTATATATTGTCAATCAAACTCGATTTGGAAAAATATGATGGAAAGTTGAAAATCAAACTTATGATGGAAAGTTGAAAATCAAACTTCTGTTAGATCAAATTATCTTGTATAACCTCAAAATCTATTTATGAGCCACTTCATTACAATTAACTGAATAAAATAGAGTTATCCAACGACAAACTTTGGAATAATATTTATAAATGTACTCCAGAATCACTATATTTTGGTTTAATTTAACATATTTTAGTTTATGGTCGATAAATGTTAAATTTAGAAATTACTAATTTAGTTTCACATTTAAGGATGTTGCATGTAGTTGGGTGTTTAGTATCGCCCAATAATGATGATTAATGCGATAAAACAATCGATACAATCACACATTTTTTTATATGAAGTTTATAAATATTATCGTTAATGTCGCCTCGATCGGACTTAGTGTTAGTTGGTAAGAATAATCTTAAAATTCAATCAATGATAACCCATAAGTGTCTAATCAATCTGATTATTTAGTTACGTTGTGTTTGTTTGGATCTGGCTCGCGTTTGAATTGGAGTCGACATCTGATTCTGACCCATCCAGATATTAAATCTTTTTTTTTTCTTGATGTCTGACATGAGGTCTCATTCGGTTCTTACATCCGACTCGGAACTATTTGAGTCAAGCATCATTTTGTACCTGACTCGTTAGGCACATATTTGACCGGAATAATTTTTTTTCCTATAATTCTACTATTTTATTATTTTTGAAACGGATATAATAAATCGATTCAGATATAATAAGTTAGATTCATATATATCAGATCCAGATGAGTTAGATGAGAAACAAATAACCTATTAGTCAGATGCTCGATGGTTATACCAAGAATTCGAATTCTAAATACATCAGAATTGGATTCAACAAATATCACTGCAGCAACAGTAGTAAAGTTATTAGATAATAATACTAGTGATTTAAGTTCAAATCTCGTCAGTCCCATAAATTCATAGGTCCAATACTATATTCTTTACTGACCAGAAAAAGAAAATAGAATCGATTTAACCTCTTACATATTAAAAAATTCATAGTTCATACATCCAAAACTGATTTTATAGGTCACATCAATCAAGGTATTACATACACCCGGAATTGTACATCTCCATTCCCCAACATAACTTAGAAACACCTTGGTGACCCCGTCAAAGGACAATATAGTTAATTTACATCGCTCCCGTATTCTGAACCCTGAACCAATACATGATGTTCCACAACTATTGGAAAATATCTGACTAAAGTATTTAATAGTTTGTAAATTTAGTCAAGCCGACATTGCGGGATCAAAAACTAAGGAGCTCGAAAAACTAAGCATTAAAACAGACCTGAACCCTAGCTATCAAGCTACATCTAAGCAACTGTTTCTGAGATGAGGTAGAATCAGCGAGAATCCACTCATGAGGACACAAGGTATGCCAAAATTCGATTTTCACCCATCAACTAACAGAGACCTACCGGCGTTAAATTGGTAAAGATGCTGTGCTTTCTTGACAGGTAAGAATATTAGGTCGCCATGTAATCAGTTTGGATCACGTGTTTCATTCTCGTACGACTCATTAGCCGCGTCGAAAGAACCCTCGATTTTACATATTAATTAGACTTAAGGGCTTACATACTTACTCATTCCCCCATTAATCCCTGTATAATAGCATCAAAAAATAGGGGTAATTAAGGTATTTCAATTATAAGCGTAATTATCTAAATGATAACTGATTTTTCTCCTTCCCCATTTATTTACTTTTTCACCACTTTTTGTTTCTTCTCCTTCCTCTTGTGAAAACTACAGCACTACAGCAGCAGCAGCTTGTTCTTGTGAAGAACAATTCTGGTATGAATAATGCAAAAATTGTTGAACTTTTTCATGGATTTCTCAATAGAGATTCTCTTATATCTACTCTGATTTTGTTTTATAGGTGGGATTTTTTTTTTCTGCAAAAACCTCTACAAAATCAGTGTTTAGAGAGATGCTCTGTTCTGATCATTGATTTTTTTTTTTTGGTTCTTTTTTGAAGACCCCATTTTATGAAAATAAAAATTGGGTTTATTTTGATTGCTGATTTGAAGAAGATCTGTTTGTTATGATTTTCTCTGCATTTTTTTCTCTATTCAGCTAAAACTTCACAAAAAAAAATAAATAATAAAAATAAATAAAATGGGCATCTTTTTTTCCTCTCTGAAATTCTGGTTTTAGATAGAGTTTGTCATGACTAAGGAGCATGCAACTAATGTAGTTGTTTAACTAATCTTAATTTTTCTGGGTTTGTGCAGAAACAGAAAAATTGAAGCTTGAAGCTAAGGGAAAAAAACCTGAAATTGAAATCACTGAAGAAAAATTGATGTTTAACTAAAGGAGAAAGTTTACCGATTTTGGTAGTGTAAGATAAATGGATTACAGCAAAGAAATAGAAAACCAGATTAGGCAAAATCAGCAGCAGCAGAAGCCATGTGTCCCAGCAATTCTGTTAAGATCAAAAAAGCTGAAAGTTTCCAGTGGAAATCAGCAAAATCAAATAAATGGTGTCGAAAATAGGAACTCTCAAGAAGAAAATCCAGCAACTTCCAGTGGAATACCTTCAGATACTTGGGAAAAAGCTGTTTGTAGCAGAAATTTGGGTCATGCTGAAACCACCACCTCTTTGTTAGCTGAGTCGAATAAGGTTCCTTTTAAAGCACTTCTGAGTTTGGTTGAGAATGGTGGTGGTTCAGGTGCATCTACAAGTGGTGGAATTGATGTTAGGAACTTTTTTCCTGGTTCGCATACTCAGATCAACACTCCACAACAATCATCAGCTACAATGTATCAGACTCATTATGTTGGTTCAAGCATGATGAGTAGTAACACTCCATCGCATATACCAAGCTGTAAGTCTTATTTGGTCAATTTTGTTGTTGCTGTGATTTTCATCTTTTGAAGCTTGATTCCATGACACTAATTTATGTAGAACGCAGAAATTGGATTAATGGGTTCTTTTTGTTTCCTGTCAAATGGCTGACCTGAAAATGTACTCTGCAGATGGACTTCAAGCTTCTTACTATCCTGACTGCCATCCTAGCTCGCTGCCGATGGGAGGTTCAGTCTATGGTGAGAGAATTCCGGCCCAACATTTGGCGCCAGTAACACCGAATCTTGGCAAGAGGCTAGATAATCAAGTTTCTGAATCATCAAGTACTTGTTTGAGTAAGCAGACAAACCATGAAAATGAGAGGCAGCAAGAAGTGATGGAGAATACAGAGTTTAGTGTAACGGAGCCAAGTTCTCACCATTCCCCGTCACAGGTGGAGTCCTCGTCTGCAGTGCCGAATGCCCCAGAAAATGAAAACCACAAAGTTGGCAACGAAGTGGAAGATATTGACCTGAACGCAACCCCATCACTGCCAAAGAAAAGGCGCAAAAAGCACAGGCCCAAAGTTGTTATAGAAGGGAAACCGAAAAGGACACCAAACCCTAAGACACCCAAAGTGGGAGAAAGTAAGACTGTAAAGCGGAAATACGTGAGAAAGAAGGGCGTACAACCTAGCGAGAATTCCTCGGTGCGTCCTAAGGATAATGCTGATCCAACATGGGAGCCTGATCCTAAACGTGTTCTGGATTTCGATGGTGAATCAGAAGCAAGAGATACGAACCATACAGCTGCACTAGATCACCAAAAGGGCGTCCAAAGTTGTAATGTTGGTGAAAGCTCTTTATGCCCATTGGAAGTAACCTCAGATTCTGAATTTCCAGCTTCTCACGATTCTTCAGGCACCAAGATTTGCAGCAGTATCCAGAATTCTACTCAAGGCCAGAGAGTAGTAGGCAACAAACCAACTTGTGCTCAGTTCGACCTTAACTTGTCGAGTGATGATTGTCTCTCCTTTCAGGAAAGTCGACAGATACGGGAAGATTCTAGAAATATAACAGCCAGCGAGAGTGGAAGAGGGATAAAGAGACCATACTTCCATGTTATCGATGATACACATCCACATTCAATGAACATTCATGGGGCGCAACTGAACTCCATGCCAATGTACCCAAAAGTGTTTAAAGGAAAGGATCTTCTACTAGACACTATTTCTGTTCTTTTCCCACACCAAAAGAAGAGGAGAACAGAAAAAGGCCAGAGCACAACCACATCTGGTACATCGAGTACAAGAAAGCAGACAAGAGGATGGGGACAGATCCATCAAAATTCCAGCAACTCTGCATCACTACTGGAAGATGTGCAATCATCTGGCTCAAACGTCATGAATGGGCAACATAATGCTGTAGGCAGACAGTTCGGAAATCTGCAGTCTTCTCCACTAATGCTGAAATTTAGTCCTACAGGGAGTAAGAGACAAAGAACCAAATCGTCTCATAGGCATCGCAGTGTCGCTTCCTTAAATGCAATTATGGAATCAACCCAATTTCCATCAACTCCTCCCAAAATCGAATCAAGCAAAGGAGGGGAGAGAAGAACTGATGTCTACATTGGGGAATCCCAATCAAATATGGTTCTTGCGCTGGATAACCAAGCAGCAAGGATGATAACGAAGAAGCGGACTAAAAGAGTAACCCGTAAGGTAGATACATCATCTTACTCGTACACAGATCAAGCGTACTTATATGAGCGAGAAACTGCTCTATTCGAGTCGCAGTACTACCAATCCTTCACCAAATCAAGAGGTAAGATATTCGAAATCACACATTCTTGCAATTAATGAAGTCTATTATGAAATTAAGTAATGATAATCTCCATTGGGTATGCAGGTTCCCCAAATGCAATAAAGCTTGACGACATTCCTTCACTTGATCAGCTAGTTCAAAAATTTTATTCCATTAGCATCAATCGTGAAAGCACCCCAGCAATGATGCAAAAACATAAATCGATTGTTCCATTTGTTCGCACCCCAGCAATCATGCAAGAAAGCAGTGCAATAGTTCCATTTGGTCGATTACAAGGATTCAACTCCAAGGCACTTGTTACGTTTGAACCTCCTAAGAAACGGAAGCCGCGTGCGAAAGTGGACCTGGATCCAGAGACTGACAGAGTATGGAATCTACTGATGGGAAAGGAGAGTGACCATGGTGTTGAAGGAACAGATGTAGATAAAGAAAAATGGTGGGAAGAAGAACGAAGAGTTTTCCGTGGGCGGACAGATTCATTCATTGCTCGCATGCATCTAATTCAAGGCACCTTGCTGGAAGTCTTGCATTTTTCTGTTGCTATTATGTTGTCTATTACACTTTTAATAAACGCTATGTTGGTTCCCAGGTGACAGGCGCTTCACGAGATGGAAAGGATCAGTTGTTGACTCAGTGATTGGAGTTTTTCTCACTCAAAATGTCTCAGACCATCTTTCTAGGTAAACTGAAATATTTTATTCCAAGGAACCATTGAGAATTACTTTCTTTAAAATTTCAGTCATAATGTCTCGTTCAATTTGGATTAACTTCTGCCTCTATGCAGTTCTGCATTCATGTCCCTTGCCTCACGTTTTCCCCTTCAGTCAACAAGCAACCAAACAACATGCTATGAAGACGGGACAGAAGTATTCGTAGAGGAGCCAGATGAGCCAGAGCAATGTCATGAAAATCTTTCAGCTGAACCAATATGTGACCAAGGTTCAATTACTTTCCAAGAAATTGAGCCTGTTGAAGAAAAAGAATATGACTCACTTGTAAGCAGCATTCCAAGCAGCAGCTTGCTGAATGAACTGAAAGGGAATCAGTTTGCTATCAACCAAGGCGAATCAGATTCTCTAGCAAAATCAATAGGAATCCAGCACTTCATAGAGAGAGAGTACATCAGAACAGCAGAAGATGCATTTTCATCTGGATGTTCAATGAGTGCTCATAATACTGAGCAAATTGCGGCCATGGGTAGAACAGATGCATGTTTAGCAGATTCCAAGAATAGTAGAACGGTGGAAGATATAGTTTCTTCACAGAACTCAGTAATTTCATCCCAGACATCTGACTCTTCTGTAATTCAGACAGCTGAACTGATAGGGTCATGCTCTGGTTCCAATTCAGAGGCAGAAGACATGATAATAGCTTGTCAGCCCAACAGTTCGGATGCGACTGGGTCATTTACACATCTCCTACAGATGGCAAGTACAAAGAGGTTGCAAGGATGTTTTGATCATACATGTGGCAGCATAACTCAAGCAGAGATCAATGCGGCTGACAACAGGACAGGTTTGGACAAACTAGATGCTCCTGCAGACTTGCATCTCCCAGTATCAAACTCTTATAGGAGCAACTCTGATTTGCGCATGACTCCAGATTTAAACCTGCTGGAAGCTGAGTCTCTGGAGGCTCTGGGTCAAGAAAGTACAGGCCGGGACAGCTCTAGCAAAGTGTACTCCCCAGAAATGGCGAAAAACGATGCTGCATCTCTGAACTACTCCTCCCCAAGCGCGCAAGGACCACCACCACCAGTGCAATCATCAAATAGCGGCTTCAGACAAGAAACTGATCCTGAACAGCATCCACAATGTTGCAAAGAATTTCAGGCTGAGAGAAGCGAGGTTTTGCAACCTGGAATGTCTCAACTTGTGGAACCTGGGGACCCTGTTGAAACACTGCTACAATTAAGGAACTGTACAATGCAGCAAGCAAGTTCAAGTTTTCCAGAGCATCACAGAGAGAACTCGAATGTTGAGGAGACCACATATTTGATGGCGTCGCAGACACTAATTCAGAACAAGCAGGTGGAGTCAAATTTAAGTGTGCACATTCATTCATCTGAAAAATCATTCAGTGAGACTACTGTTACTGCTGCTGTCGACACTCCGAAAGCTAAGAGAAAACCCGTCAAAGAGAAAAAGGAAGAATTTGATTGGGATAGCTTAAGAAGGGATGCATGCCTTAAAGGTGCACACAGAAAAAGAACAGCAAACACAATGGACACATTGGACTACGAGGCAGTGAGGCGTGCAGAAGTGAGTGAAATTGCTAAAACCATCAGGGAAAGAGGCATGAATAACATGCTTGGAGAGCGAATCAAGGTAAGGTCTCATTCTGAAAGAACAAAAAAGCCCAAAAAAATCACAGAACTTAGAGAAAATTAAGATAGTTTTTAGTTACCAGCACGGATAAAAATATGCAGTATCTTATATTAATTATCTTATTCTTCTGCAGGCTTTTCTCAACAGAGTAGTTAAAGACCACGGAAGCATAGATCTTGAATGGTTGAGGGACGTCCCACCCGAGAAAGCAAAGTACGTCTTTTTTAAAAGCCTGTAATTCCACTATGTTTTGGAACTTCTATCCGCACATCAAGAGTTAACAAGTTTCTGGATTTCCTGATGCATTGAGTCACTAAAGTTATACTTTCCTGTTTTCAAAATGTTTATGCATGTAGGGATTACCTGCTAAGCATACGGGGATTGGGACTAAAAAGTGTTGAATGTGTTCGCCTTTTAACCCTTCATCAGCTTGCTTTCCCTGTAAGAATCTGAATTCGAGTTACAGAATGAATAATGTTCGCCACATACTTGAACCTAACATCTCTGTTTGACTTGTACAAGGTTGACACAAATGTTGGTCGTATAGCTGTAAGACTGGGATGGGTTCCTTTACAACCTCTTCCGGAAGAGGTTCAACTGCATCTATTAGAACTGTACGTTTTTCACCTCGACAGTCTACCACAGAATTTGGTGTTTCGTTGAAATTGCTAACTTTGTAACCCTGCATAGGTACCCAATGCTGGAGTCCATTCAGAAATACCTTTGGCCACGGTTGTGCAAACTGGATCAACCAACACTGTAACTTCTGATTACCTTCCTACCAATCAGAATAAGTAATATCAGTCTATTTTTAGATTAAACAATAACTAACTGTAAGTATCATCATTTAACAACAGGTATGAACTACACTACCAGATGATTACATTTGGAAAGGTAAATCATGTCCTGAATCGTAGACTAAACTATTCTCTGTGCATAAATCATCAGAAATACCTCCTGGCCTGGTGCAAATCACATTGTACAATAACATGTTTCAACTACATGTTTCAACTTCAATACAGGTTTTCTGCACAAAACACAAGCCAAATTGTAACGCATGTCCAATGAGAGCTGAATGTAGACACTTTGCAAGTGCTTTTGCAAGGTACTCTCTCTCTCTCTCTCTCTCTCTCTCTCTCTCTCTCTCTCTCTCTCTCTCTCTCTCTCATGTTTATGAGTCTGCACATGGTTCCATGATATGGGATACATACTAACGTATTGATGTTGGATACAGTGCTAGGCTTGCCCTACCCGCACCACCGGAGAAAGGTATAGTGCCTTCTAATGTCCCTCTTGGGCCCCACTCACAAGCAGGTGTGTATACCAAAGGACCACAACTGAGTCTACAGGAGCCAGACTTTACATCGGGCATTCCATTTGGAACACTGTCTCGAACAAACCAGTGTGATCACCAGAACCTTTGTGTGGGAGCAGCTTTTCCAACCAACATGTGTGAACACTCAGACTTTCCTTTGGCATCAACATCAAGAACCATTCAGTGTGAACCTATTGTGGAGGTACCCGCGAGCCCGGAACCTGAACCTGATGAAGCCACACTGAGTGACATAGAGGATGCTTTCCTAAACGGTGATCCTGACGAAATCCCTACCATTCATCTCGACATGGAGGAGTTTTCCTTGAACTTGCACAAAGTTGTTCAAGAGAACAACATGCAGGTCCATTTAGATGCTGTGTCAACTGCTTTAGTAGTAGCCTCTAACAATCCGTCAATTCCTGTGACAAAGCTAAAAAATGTGGGTCGACTACGGACAGAGCACCAAGTGTAAGTGTATACTGCTCAAAATCATAGTGTTACAATTTGGTATTGTTCACCTAAACTCTGACCTAAGACACTAATCTGGCTAACACAAGGTCAACGCTAGTGTCCTCCACATAGCAGTATCAAGTTATTCTTACCTTTCCACATGTTAATCCTTCAAATATCAGTCAGACGAAAATTGCAGAAATAATTCTCCTAGAGAAACAACTCATATCGCTTGCATTTAACAGTTTCTTTAATTATTTATTATTAACTGCAGGTATGAGCTGCCGGATAACCACATTCTTCTAAAAGGGGTAAGTCACAATCTGTTTAAGAAATCCAAGCTTATTCTGGATTACTTAATTGAGAATACTAATGCAAATGTGTTTTTACAGCGGGATAGACGAGAAACTGATGATCCATCTCCTTACATGCTTGCCATATGGACACCAGGTAAGCAAGCAGTAGTAGGCGGTAGCTAATTGTTAACTCAATGCTTGATCAAAGAAATAGTTTAGTTTACCTCAATGCTATAAAGAGGTTCCCGTACACTTTTGAGAGCTATAATGTTTAAGGGTGCAAGGGTGCCTCTTGTGTTTTGCCAAATTCTAAAACAGTAACCGCCTGTTCTCAATTTTTAGGTGAAATTGCTAATTCTACGCAACCTGGAGAGCAGAATTGTGTTCTGCAAGGAACGGGAACTCTGTGCAATAGAGCAACATGTTGGTCATGCAACAATGCACGAGAAAAAGAATCCCAAATAGTCAGAGGGACTCTATTGGTAAGGAAGAGAGACAAAACTTTTGTGGTAGACAAACATTTAATTTTCACCTATGATTAACCCGGCTTGCAAACAGATACCGTGCAGAACAGCAATGAAAGGGAGCTTTCCGTTGAATGGCACATATTTTCAAGTTAACGAGGTAAATATCCTCAGTGTTGTGTATTCGCAGTTGTATCCAATTCGTGGAAATATGTTAAAGAATGTGTTAAAATACAGGTGTTTGCGGATGATGAGTCTAGCCGAAATCCAATTGAGGTTCCAAGATCGTTTTTATGGAACCTTCCTAAACGGATAGTTTATTTTGGAACATCTGTAACATCAATATTTAAAGGTAAATATTGTGTTTTCTGATGTCCTTTATCAATCCGTTTACCAGAAAGCAACTAACTTCAGAGGGATTTGTTTTACAGGTTTAACAGCAGATGCCATACAAAGCGCTTTCTGGAGAGGTAAGAAGCACCATCATATAAATCACTTCACCCGGTGTGGCTGATCTTGCACATCGTTAATTGGAAAATAAATAATGCATTGTATGAAAACTGGTGGAAAGAGAAGACCTTATGGTTTTCATTTATTGGTCTCACACCGAGTTTCTTTTACAGGATTTGTTTGTGTTAGGGGATTTGATCACAAGGCAAGGGCACCTCGTCCTCTCTATGCTAGATTACACTTGGCTGCAAGCAGGATGGGCAAGAATGGTGCAAAAATACCTGAAGAATAATCAGTGATGAAGCCCTACATGTTCAAACCATTAACTTGGATAACCCTAAAGAAGATGCGCTGAGGTGCGAGCAGAGGGAACGACTGAATGCTCTCAGATGTACCACCTCTTCCCAGTGATCAGTTTTCAAGAATCCTAACATGTGAACAGTGAAGAGATATCATAGACAGAGAACAAAGGGTAGAAGGATAAGGAAGAAGGATGGGATGAGATGAGATGTATAGGTAAAGAAGTTTTGAAATGTCACTAGTCCTCTTGTAGCTTGTACAATTAGATAATGATTATTTCATTTCGAAGCTCAAATTTGAGCCACTTATCTAAGCTTCCGCTGATCTCATGTGAGAATGTTAGTATGGAGTGTTTGCACCTGTACATACACCCAAGTTGAGCAACATGAATAAAAAGGAATCTAATGACCACCATATATCAAATATCGTGTCTGAAAGTGTCTGAAAACAAGTATTCTAAATTCAGCCATTGTGCTAGGACTAGGTTTGCTTAAGGCTTTCAAAGCATCAAGGTTAGTTTAGGGTTTCTAATTGAGGCGGCACAGGTGAACTTTTGAGATTTTAATTGTTTCAGAACGTTCTTGCTTATGGGATTCCATTAACAGGTTTAATCGATTGTTTCTACGTTCCTAATCTCCCCAGATCCTATCTTCCAAATCACTAAAATTACATTTCTGTTCACTCAAAACCAAAATGAAATTTCCAGAAATCATCAGAGAATCACTAGATTTGTACGTAACTATAATAAACATTGGATCTCAATACTACTAAATCAACCAAATCAACAATGAACAAAATCACCTTATTAAAGATCTAATCAATCAATCCACATATACTAGACGAACCTGATGAGATCTAATCAATAAATTCACACTGACTGAGAAGATTGCATCCAAAATGATATAAATAACTCAGGAAATTCTCAAATCGATTGACACAAACAGATCTATGTATTGGAGAATGAAAATTCGTGATTGAGAGAATTTAACGTACCTGTGACCAGTTGAGCTGATATCGAAGAGCGAAAACTCCATTAAGATATCCAAAATCGCAGATGAAAAGAGATAACAGAGATTTGCTCTGAGGCTCCGGGGGAGGGAAGAAGAAGTTTGAAAACCAAAAGTTAAAATGGTCTTCAGGCTTTTGATTTTTCTATTTTTCAGGGATTTTGCCGCCTGAAATTTCAGTTCCCCGAGTTTCAATTTTCACTTTGGATATTTTGGTTATAGAGTTCCCGCCCATGCTACACGTGCATACGTGAGCTGGCGTTTTAAACTGGTGCAGTTTCGTACACGTATATGTCGAAAACTGCTATCACCAACCTATTCATCATCCTCATGTTCGATAAAATTTAAACAGTAAAACCTTTATATATTAATAAAAATTATATTATCGATAAAATATTATTAAAATTTAAATTTGGATTAGTGTTTAGCATAATAATTGTGTTATAGGTTTTATTTCCTTCGCTATTGTAAGGATTTTTTGAGAAAAATTTCACATATTGGGCCAGAATGTTGTTTGGATCATCATTCGGCTTTCATCCAAGTCTACCATCCAGCCAACCGACACAGCCTACTATCCTGTCCAGTCTGTCAGAAAGTCAATTGTTGGTCAATGGTCAAAGTCAACCGTCAGTCAACATCAAGTGGCCAAGACCTGGTTCTGCAGACCTAAACTGCCGATGTCTGGCCTACTTCATCGTTCCAATTCGTCTGGCGCAACTCACCCAATCCGATTTGTGCCTCCTTTCTTTGTCTCTCACCAGAAAGTCTTTAGATTAACTTTCAACAGGTGCGAGAAAGAAATAGATTTGATGAAAGACACGAGATGAAAAGAACACCAAACGAGGAAGAACTACAGGAAATGAATGATTTTTTGAACATGCCAGGGAATCCACTTGAATTAGGAAAGGTGGAAGATGTGCTCACCACCAACTCGAATGACCAATCTATCTCCTTTAAAATCCTAAGTCATATGGGCTCCTACGTCGCACGGTGACCCTCACCCTCCCCTCTCCAAATTGCATAAAAATTCTCTTCTTTTGCGCCATGTCATTCCTAATTTTTCTCTTCATCCCGCCATGTCACTGCCATCTCATTCCTACTTTAAAAACTTAAAAAATTTCCGTCTTTTTTTGCTGCACACGAAGGCATCCCTCTCCTTATTCTCCCTGACTTTCTTTCTCATGAAACCTTACATAGCCAGCAAAAGCATTCTTCTAGCATGCTGTCTTACGGAAAGAAAAGCTTAAATCTCAAAGGGTTTATGGTAACAATCGTGTGGTTACACAGTAAAACCCATTAGTTGCGTCGATCGGTTTGTTTAGGGTTTTTCTTGATATGATATTTTCTTATTGTTTGGTAAAGTCAAGTTTCCCTTTCCTTATTCTCGCTGACTTTGTTTCTCATGAAACCTATAGCCTGCAAAATCATTGTTACACAGTAAATCCATGTTGTTAAATCATTGTTTCTGTTGATTTTTATGATTCTTGTTTTTTTTTTTTTTTGTTCTTAACCTAAATTATGCATTCGGCAGGATTAGGGTATGATGATCTTTACTACAAATTCCTAACCCTACTTTCTGTCTTTATCACGATTTTATCATCACTCATGATATTTGATTTGTTTTCTTTTATTTTGCAGGGAAGATTTGTGTTGCGTACGACTAGGAGAGGTAAATGCTAAGTCATATTAAAACCATTAATCTGTGCTGCAGAAGAATTACTTTCATCAAAACGCGACATGGTAAGAAGATTATGTTTCCTTGAAATTATTTTTGTGTTTTAGGGAAGATTTTGTAATTATATGTATGTGTACTAATAATGGGAGGTATGATTATTTAATAGATTGCAGTGAAGAAAGTCTGTATCGTGCAAAGAAGAAAACTGAATTTCATACGGTTTGGTGCAGTCTATATGCGTGCATATGCAAGCTGGAAAAGAGCATGTTCGACAAGTCTCTTCTATGGTGGAAACTTCGAGCAATTGACTAAAGCTATCTCCATGAGCTCCAGTCACAGTATCATCAGAAGGTTTGGTCTTCGAAGTTCTGGAACCAAAATACTTCAGATAAATGGTATTAAACTTTATATTGTCTCAAAAATAGTAGCTTGATTGGTCAATCCCTATTCTCAAGCTACTATAGGCATTAGAGCTTTCCATATGCAATTTCTTGAAATCCAGATTTTAATTAGTCAACATTTTGATCCTTGAATGTTTGTATATACAAATAATTATATTTATCGGTTCTTTTCCGCAGAATCATTTTCATGATTATTTCAACTGAAAACTTCAAATGACTTGGATATATGTTGTTCTTCCCTGCCTTAAATCGATTACTAGGTTCATGGAGAATAAAACTTCCTCACCAACTCATCGTGGAGTCGTGATAACTATGAAGGTATGCCCATTGATTTCAGTTGTTTTCCTTCTTAAATTATTTTTGGATGTTAACTCCACGAAAAACAATTGGAAAGGAGAAAGACTAACCTTAATATCGCGTGTGTAAATTGGTAGTATCAGGTCTACCCCATACACGGTATGAAGGTTTCAAGATTTAGAAGATATGAGGATGGAAAGAATTACATAATTTGTTTACCAAGTGGAGAAAAAAGAGAATGTTGGTTTATTATGGCAGAAGTTCTTACATAATTCATAGAAACCAGAACCGTCAACAATGAACTGAGTTCTTACATACTAAAGAATGTACGAAAGTTAGAAGAGGGTCGTTGAAGATATCTCATCAAACAAATTGGAATAGGCTGGCGGGTGCGATTAAGGGAAATCTACAAACTCGAAGATTTCTGGAATTCAAGGAAGTTAATACTCTTACTGCATCTATGTCACTAGAGGAGGAGGAGTGGAAAAGACTACGGTCCCCCATTATTTGGGTTAATAAAGGAATTATAATCAAAATATACAGATGTATTGGAGAGGATAGTTCTATGCATAAGGAAAAGATCAAGTTTAAAAGTGATAAAGTGCAGGACAAATTTTTTCCAGTGGAATCCTTTAACTTGAAAGAGAAGTGGCTAAAGGTAAAAGGTCTACCATCAAAGTGGTGGAATTCAAAAACTTTCGCACAAATCCGAAATGAATTAGGAGGGATGGTCAGGATATCCATGGAGACTCTACAAATTAAGTCAAGAAAAAACCTTCATTATTTCCATATAACATTGATGGTGGCTTTAAAGGTGTTCATGCGGTGTTGCTGACGGAGATCGGTGGTGAGAAGGTGTTGTTAAAAATTGAATGGGATGCGGATTATTCCCCTGATTCTCAACTAACAAATTATGACTATCTTGGGCAAGTCAGTAATTTCGATGAGCAATTCAAGGAGAGTCATATTCTTGAGCATCGGAAATTTCCAAAACTGTTTCTTTTGCGAGAAGTTTAAGGGGAGAATTGGATGGCCAAGATGGAACAAATCCAAGGGTGGTTAACACATGCAATTAAAGGCCTAATCATGCATGGATCGGGTCAGATAATCCAGGAAGACGAAAAAGGGAGTTGGATATACATCTCAAAGACTCACAGAGGAGACTTATTAAAGGAAGTAAGCCACGACAATCAAGAAATCCCAATTAGCAATTCAGGGTACAGATATTTTGTGTTACAACTAGAGGAGAGTCTGTATATCAGAGATACGAGAAGCACATCCGAAGGCTCACTTGGTGGAACTAATATGGTTGACATGGAGAATGTTATTGTGTAAAATTTAATGAATGCTAAATCTTTCGAAGAGGATGGAGCCATGGAGAGGAAATGTGGTTGTGAAGAAGGTTGATTCCTTAGTAAATTTGGCTTGTAGCTACAGTCATCTATGTGACAAAGATATAGATTCATTGAAGGTGAAGATGACAGTTGTTATGCTTAGATGTAAAGGATGATTTCAAAATTCAGATGTTCAGGAGGAGGATGAACGAATGCGTGAGGGTGCTGGTGAAGATGTGGATAGAGAAGATTTTGTGGGAGATAATCTCCCTCATGAAGCTGAAGTGGTTGGTTACCAGTCTCGGGAAGAGGATGTTGTGGATGATGGGTTATTACGGGAGAAGAACGGTGATAATGGATTTTAAAATATTATGCTAGAACGTGAGGGGTATGAATGATTCTGATAAGATAACAACACTTAAGAATTTGATTTTTAGCCAGAGATGTGCGATTTGTCTCATTCAAGAAACAAAGATGATGAAATTCACTAGTTGGTTTATCAAGCAATTATGGTATGATGACAATTTCGATTGGACCTACATCCCTTCGGTTGGTGCCAGTGGGGTTTAGTAACTATATGGGATAATAGTAGGTTCACGAAAGAGGATGAAAGACTTGTCTTTAACAATATCTATATAGTTTTATCAAACAGAACTAACGGTTTTAAGTGGGTTATTACAAATGTTTATAGCCATTGCGATTAAACATGAGAGCACTGTTTTGGGAGGATTTAGCTGAGATTAGTCACTGGTGGAATGGCCCTAGGTGCATGGCAGGTGACTTTAACTCAGTTCGGTATGATAATGAAAGAAATAAAGGTGAAGGTGATAGTAGGAATTCAGGTTTTTGGATCAGTTTATTCGGCAATAGGAACTGATAGATCAACTTATCATAGCTGGCTAATATACTTGGTCGAACAATCAGTATGATCCTTTACTTTGTAGGTTAGACAGGTTTGTTTTTAACATTGTTTTAGATCAAGCTTTCCTTGGTGCTCTTCAATTAGGTCTCACAAGAATGATTTGTGATCATAATCCTCTTATGGTTATAACTAGTCCTTCTGTAAGTTGCAAGCCTTAATTTAAGTTGGAACGAAGCTGGATTGAACATAAGGATTTCCATAAGAATGTGAAGGTGTGGTGGGAAACAATAGAGTACAGTTTTCTTCCTGAAAATGCAAAACTTGATGTTTTTCATTAAACAGTGGGGATTGTAAGATTTCGGAGGTGTAAACCGAGAAAATCTTGCGCTAACAGAGAAGATTGGTGAGTTAAACATTCATGAAGAAACCACGGTGCTCAACCTGATCAACAAGTACTTAGATTGGAATGCAAGACCAGGGATATCGAAATATTGGAGGCTAGTAAATGGCAATTACGGGCGAAATAAAACGGGTTCAGATGGGGTGACTCCAACACTGGATAATTTCATAGAATAACAAGTGCATGGAAGAAAAGAAACACAATTGCAAAACTAAAAATCGATGAAGTTGATTGTTTAGATCAGAATTAAACTAAAGAGGAGATAAGGAATTACTACATTAATCTCTTTTTGACTCTTAGTGATACCAGTTATTTTTTAGATTAGTTGGATTTTTCGGTGGTGGGAGAAAATGATAAAGCATAGATGGAGAGGAGCTTCACGGATGATAAAGTTTGGGATGTTGTGAAGAAAATGGGTTCAAATAAAGCCCCAGGTCTAGATGGTTTCACCTTTGAATTTTATAAGAAGTGTTGGGATATCATAAAAGCAGACTTCATGAATATGCTTAATGATTTTCACCATTTTGGTTCTTTAGACTGGAGGTTAAATTGCTCGTTTCTTACTTTTATCCCGAAGAAAGAAGATTTGTGTACTCCAAAGGACTTTAGACCGTTAAGTCTAATTGGAAGCATGTATAAAACCCTTTTTAAGGTGCTAGATGAAAGATTGAATACTGTAATGCCAAAGCTTATTTCAGATTTCTAAGGTGCTTTTATTCATGAAAAGAAAATTCTGGATGAAGTTTTAATCGCCAATGAATGTGTCGATAGTAGACTTAAATCGAAGAAGCTTGGAATTCTGTGTAAAATTGATATGGAGAAAGCCTTCAAAAATATTAACTAGCAATCTCTTCTTCGCATTCTTCACAAGCATGGTTTTGGTGATAAATGAATTTCTTGGATAAAGTGGTGTGTCACGTCTTCTCATCTTTCGGTTTTGGTGAATGGAGGCTCAATGGAAAGGTTCAAGCCATCTAAGGGCTTAAGAGAAGGCGACTCTCTTTCTCCATATCTTTTTCTGCTAGTGATTGAAATTTTGGGAAAGTTAATGAATAATGATGTTCAAAGAGGTCAGATTACCGGCTTTAAAGTAGCAGAAACTGGGAGCATGATTTCTAATTTATAATTCGCGGATGATACTCTCATTTTTATCTATGCAAATGCGAATGAGGTAACTAGACTTTTTATTATTTTGTTTATGTCTGAGTCTCTAACGGACATGAAACTTAACTTGGACAAAAGTACCATGATAAGTGTTGTTGCGGATGAGATTATTGGCGAGTAGCTAAGGAGGTAGGCCACAAAACATAAAGTCTGCCGATTAAATATTTTGGCATGCCAATTGGTGCAACATCAAGAACTACCTCAACGTGGGATATTGTTTTAGAAAGGATGGCACAAAAGTTAGCTTCTTGGAAGAAGAAATTTTTGAATAAAGCAGATCGGCTTGTGCTTATTAAGAGTTGTTTAGCTAGCTTGCCGGTGCATTTATTATCTCTCTTTCACCTGCCAGTTTGTGTGGATAATCAAATGATAAAATTGATGAGAAATTTCCTATGGGGTGCTGTTAAATGGCGAAAGAAAATGGCCCGAGTTAAATGGGACAAGACTAATTTGACTAAGGAGCAAGGTGGAGCAGGCGTGAATAAATTTTGCATTACTAACAAGACACTGCTTGTTAAATGGATATAGCGTTATACAAAACAATAACATGCTCTGTGGAGAATTATCGTTCAACATAAGACTCAGGCAGATGAAGATAATACTGATGAAAATGCAATTCAAGGGAGGAGCTTATGGCGGAATCTGACTAGGATGGTTCCGGAAATCCACAGTATGATTTCTTTCAGAATTCGAAATGGAAGGGGGGGTGAGATTTTGGATGGACCGATGGTTAGAAATGGGATGTCTAAAAGATATTTTTTTCGG
The DNA here is from genome assembly GCF_003573695.1 of Papaver somniferum. Taxonomy (NCBI): domain Eukaryota; kingdom Viridiplantae; phylum Streptophyta; class Magnoliopsida; order Ranunculales; family Papaveraceae; genus Papaver; species Papaver somniferum. Next base: position 41,726,934 of record NC_039366.1, read on the forward strand.
TAATTTTCAAAGCTTGCTCTCAGAAGTATGGTTCAATCAAACAGATGATTAGAGATGGACAATGGCATGAAAACTTTAAACACCAGCTAAATGCCAACGAGCAGTTGGAATGAGACCTGTTAAGTCGAGACATTGGTGTTGTTCTTACTCTAGTGGAAGGAGATGATGAGGTATAATTCAATCCCAACTACAACAACAAGTTCTTCTATGCTACTCTTACTGGAAGTGTACTGGACTGCTCCTTTTCCAATTTTCTATGATCTTTGGAGAAATTACATCCCACTGAAAGTAAGTTTTATTCTTTGGGATGTTTTTCATGACTCGCTATCTATGAGAGCAATGCTTAGGCATCGAGGGGTTAATTTGGACAGTACTGCCTGCCCTTTTTGCAACGAAGTTTTGGGGACATCTGACCATTTGTTGCTGCACTATTCCTACTCTTTCTAACTGTTGGATTGTTATTTAAAGTGAATGTGAATCTCTTGGCCAATGCTTAGTACTGTGCTACAATTGTCTGAAGCCTGGGATTGCAACGTTTCGACTGGAAAGTGTAAGCACGTGCGGAATATACTGCACATTGCTATTATTTGGAACGTGTGGAACGAAAGGAATCATAGAGTCTTTGGTGGAAAACCTAAAGATGTTCAAGAAGTCATTGTCCAGGTAAAGCAATCCTTGGTTATTTGGAGCTGTAATATAAATATGTTTAAGTATGTAGATAGCATCCATATTATTCATAATTGGGAGGTTTTTTTTTGCATAACTAAACCTCCCCTTTTCTGTGTTTCCTTGTTTCAGTGGCTTTTTATGGCGTTGCTCTTGTGATTTTCCTTTGGCTGATTTTTTTTCCTTAATATAAAATTTTCTTTCTTCGAAAAAAAATGAAAAAGAGAAGTTCGTGTGCAATGAGTGCCCTATACTCCTTTGGCTTAATTAAGAGTGCACAAAATCGAATTCGTTTTTAAAAATGTAAAAAGTTAATGTGAATAAATCTATCTAGTTTATTGTTCACATGTGTGGAAAGAGTGCACAAAAGTCGAACAGTATCTGCAAAATCATAACTTTGGATATAAATCCATTTCTTGGGTATGACTACTTCTTATTTTTTAGTGTTGATAAATTGCGCATCAACTGAAAAATTCAAGCCATCTAAAGGTCTGAGTAAGGAGATTCACTATCTTCTTTCTTGTTTTTGTTGGTTGTAGAAGTGCCCTCTAAACTTTTAGATGATGTTGTGGAAAGAGGTTAGCAACTTACTAGGTTCAAAGTGGTTGAGAATGGAACAATGATATCTCATATATAATCTGCAGATAGTACGCTCATTTTCCCAGATGCAAGTGTAGAAGAGGTTAGAAGGTTGCTTATCACTCTTTCTACCTTTGAAAATCTGACAGGTTTTATAAAGCTGGATGTGGACAAAAATATTATGGTTAGTGTTAGTGCAAGTGAGGATATTCAAATGTTATCTAATGAACTGGGATGCAAAACCGAGAAGTTACTAATTAAGTACTTGGGATTGTCAATTGGAGCTCATTAGACATGGGAGTTTTAATTCCGAAAATGTCTTTCGCACAAATATTTTTATTGGGATGAGATAATAGTAAATTATGCAGATAGGTGCTCAATTTTATAAAAATCAAGATTTTTTTTTATATAATTTAAGGGAATTCATTCTCCGTCTTTATATAATACTTATTGAAAAAACGTACAGTAAATTGATTTGAGTGAATGTCTATGTAGTGTCCAATATTCTTATCTATCATGCCGTTTCCCTCATCAATTATTTCACAAATTATATACTATAAGAACAGGATTCAATCCTTGAAAATAATCAACAATTACGACATTTTCAATACAACAAGTTGGCTACTTGGTTCCAATTCAACTTCCAACTCAAATAGCCTAAACACTCGGTGGAATTTGTTGCTTCGTATCCACGTACACGGGCATTACCAGCTCAGAGGTTCCACTTGTTTTCCCTACGCGCATAAATCATAAATGAAAGACATGAATCATAAATGATGAAAGTGAGCACCCATTTAGAATTAAAAGACGATTTGAAAAAAAAGGTACTCATGGATTGAAGTTGTGAGTGTTTAAATCTGCGGCTGCAACAGTCTTTCTCTTTTGATGGTCAATCGCTAGAAATGCAACAGTAGCCCAGAATATCACAAAAACTGGAATTCTGATCCCAAGTGCAATTGGTAACATTTTATTACGACTTTTCGTTGGCGTTGGAGTAGATACTCCTTCTGTTTTAGAAAAAGTGATACTTTCGTTTCTTTTAGTTTGACCTATTTTTAGGAAAAAATGAAAATATGAAAGTATCTCTTTTACGGAGGTTATAGTAGATTAGGGTTCAAAATTTCTTCCAATTTTAGCTCTTTTGGGCTTGGGGTTTTCTAGCTTTTAGGGCTCAACTCCTTACTGGGGCAGGGGGATTCCACTCTATTCCATGTGGTCTAGTTCTTGTTAGGGGTGTGCAACGGGCGGACGGTTGCGGATTAGGGGTTATCCGCAAGCAAACCGTCAAGATTGCGGATTTAGAAAATTAAACCGTAACCGGCCCAATCACCCGTGGATTTGACCTCTGCGGATCAGCAAATTGTACGGACCAGATGCGGATTAACCACAAATTTAGCCAAAATAAAATAAAATAATAAATACTAGTATAGAAACCAGAATTTTAATATAGACGACACTTAATACAAAAGAGTACTAACACGATTTCAATTGGCGAGAGTTCCATTTTAGATTATGGCTTTAACTTGTTCATTTTCTTCCCCACATGAGTTGGTTGGCTGTGACTTTCATACACTAGCATTGACTTCTTAAATGCCCACCAAACATAAGATGCAACTCCTGGCACAAACAAATATTTATGATTGTAAAGTTTTAGCCTTAAGAACTGGGCAATTATATAAGGTGATCAGAATACTTCTCTTTCCAGGTAAACTGAACATACTTTCATAAACAAAAGAATTTCAAACTAATCTCCCCCACTTCTAAAAAAAAAACTCAACCAAGGGAATTAAAGTACGTAAGGTAAGGTGGTGTTTCCTAACTACAACCATGCAATTAATCAAGAATCATAAACAAAAACTACTAATAAGTAATAACTTGAAGCAAACTAACAGTTGAATTAACATAATCATCAAACTAGCAATTGAATTAACATAATCATCAAAAATTACTAATGAGTTTTATGAAATTCCTTCACTGTCCTACGGTACGGATAAATCCGCGGATTTACAAAACCATCCGCAACCAAATCGCCAAAACCTTGTGGATTTGAGAACTCACCCGTAACCAACTCATAGACTCTTGCGAATTGGTTTTCACCCGCAATTTTACGGACGGTTGCGGATAAAATCCGCGGTTCCGGATTGTATGCACACCCCAGTTCTTGTAGACCTAGGTGATATATGTATGTGGGCAGTACTCATTACGAGTTTGCGTCTACTTGGTGTTTGACCTTCCGTTGAATATTTCTTGTCAGGGCTTTTCATATTTTTATATGATAAATATCTATTTGGGGTTTGTAGTTTTACTTACTATTCTATTTATATGGGAAATCATAATCTTTACCGATTAAAAAAAGAAAAAAAACACTCAAAACAATGCCCCTTGAACCTCATGAGACCCTTATTTATTCTATATATGAAGGTGTTGTATATTTTCAAGGTTTGCCGTTACGCAGAGTTATACGGTGATCGACCTGTATTTAGGAGGTGCTACTGTGTCTTGGAGTTCCAAGAAGCAGACCTGTATTACTGACTCAACAATGTTGTCAGAATTGATAGCGTTAACCGATGCATGTAAGGAGGCGGAATGGCTTAGAAACTTACTTGTTGAAATCCCATTTTGGAAGAAGCCATGTCCAGCGGTCTTGATTAATTGTGATAATCAAGCAACTATTTATAATGTCTCTAACAAGACTTATAATGGAAAGTCAAGACATGCAAGTCTTAGACATCAAATGGTAAGACAAATACTCAAAAGAGGAGTAGTTGCAGTAAACTATATCGAAACAAGTAAGAACTTGGCAGACCCATTTACAAAAAGTCTACCAAAGGCAGTGGTTTCAATAAAGTGTAATGAAATGGGACTAAGGTCTGTGAATGAAGTTTGATCGCCCAAAGCAGAAACACAACCTATGTTTTGGAAAGGATAACCAAGGTTCAATGTGGTACCGACAAATTATGGAGGTGATTATGGAACACTAATACAAAACTTCCCATTTCTAATTAGTGTTGGTTTTCTGCAAGAAAACAGGATGGATGAAAATCCTTAATAAGTCTAACTTTTATCACAAGGTGTCTCGCAGAAATACCTTCGAGACTTACCTATATGAGTATGGAAATCAGGCCGTTTCCTAAGAGAAGAAGATCGTTCTCTAAAGAAGACTCATGAATCTAGGATTTAAGCACATGGCCATTAATGTGTGAGCTACAGAACACACTATTCTCAGAAATCAATATGTGTTGAAATTCCGGTTTTATCATTAGAGGTACTTGGTTCAAGACTAGTTTCACCACTGAACCTCGATAAGGCTTTGAATTTCTTACACTAAGTGAAGGTTCAAATCCAAAAGATACCTATCACTTATGTATTGGTTTCAACGATGATGCTTATTTCCCAAACTAAGCGTGAACTACGTTGGCTTGATCCCACTCGGGTACATAGGCAGTCACTTTAGTGATGCAGCCACTCTGATTTTTTTTTTACTTTGTGTTTTTGTGTTTTTCTCATTTTTTGAAAATAGGGGGAGAATGTTGGATATTTTCAAGGTTTTCCGCTACGCAGAGTTATACGGTGATCGACCTGACCGTATAACTCAAAATTTCCATTCAAAATAGGGGAGAATGTTACTTTGTAAAACCTAGAAGTTTCCATTCAAAATTGAACAGACGCGTCTCTTCCCATAAGCCACCATTAATGGATTTTGGAAGCGTCTGTTGGTGATGAAACGACACTACCAACAGGCATGAATATCACTATAAGTAGCGAAGATGTTCTCCCATTCCAACACATCAAAAACAATTTGTTTTCTTCTTCTCTAAAAAGCATCATCAGAACCTTATACGGTGTGTTTCTTGGTCGGGTCAAGGAAGTACAATCCTTGAATTCGATTACGGTGTTAGGACTTCATTGAATCCTGAAGGCATAATTCGAGAGACCGTTTGTACTCGCCAAATTTATTGGGAAAGGTCGAATTATTGTCTAAAAGAATCGAAAGAGCCTTGAAGTCAGGAGTACACCATTTTCTGTTTCTGTTTTCATCCTCTTGTTTAACCCAAAATTCCCAACAGAAGGGGCAAGTCTAATTCTCCCCACCTTCAAAAGAGAAATCGATGGGATACCATTGTGCTATAAGGTGGTGGTAACCTTGGCAAACTACAATGGAATTTACTTAATCGGGCAAACATTTAAGGGCTTAACGCTGTCGCTAGCCCTAGGACTGACAGCCGACACATTTCACATCCGACCTCTAACACGCAAGCCCGCAGGCATGTAGAAGCTTATTTGCATCTTGTCAAAAAAAAAAAAAAAAAGCTTACCTGCACCTTTCCTACTAGTACTGCTAAAAATTCACGGCACTTATTTGACGTTCTTTTTCTCTTTTTTTCTTTTTTTTTTCCTCTTTTTTATTTGAAGCATTTTTACTTACGAGTAGTGCTATCGTGCACGATCTTGCGGGAAGCTATTCCGCTCAAGCGGCTTCTTTACCGTTAGATCATGCTAAACCCCAGATCTAACAGCCTTGAACTTTTTAGGGAAAATAGTGGGTCATATCCTGAAAGTGATGGGTCCTTTCGTGAAAGTGATGGGTCTTTTCCTAAATGTGAATCTAACTGCTGATTTAATCATCCAACGACAAAGAAACCGCTTTTGCGGGAAACCATCCCGCAAAGTCGTGTGAGATAGCATTTGTCTTTACTTATCTGAGATTTTGAAGAGATCTGGGTATTTTTCTCCAAAAAACAAGATGTGAATTACACATTTCACGGAAACATGAGAAATAAATTTCACTTAACATATTCAACAACAATAATCAAACATTAAAACAAAACACATAATTTTCAATCCAAATAGTTTGAACAACTGGGTGCACCTGTTGCTCCACATACATATAGTCATATACTCCATGATAAGGTGTAATTGTTTGTGCCGCAAACCCAAGTTCTTAGGAATTTATTGCACGCAACAATATATATTAAGAAAACTCCATTGCTTGAAATACCAGATTCAATGAATTAGTGATTTATGACTGGAGTATAGGGGTAATTACTTCCCTACGCCATTTATCGTGAAACCATTTGCCAATGGGTCAATTAGTACTGGCGTTTGTCCAAAATTTGTTTGTGTTCCTGGTACGGTTTCGCATAGTTCTTCATCAGAAAAGCACAAGTTTATCATTCCCGGTCCTGTTAACCTAAAAAATGCAAAATGAAAAATGTCACATTTAATTTAAGAATAATCTTCACATCGACAATTAGCAATGATATGAATACCCTTCCTTCCACGACGATTTTTTTACTTACGTCAACTCCAACGTGTTATTGATGGATTTTTCCATCAATGATATAGGGATTGTTCCAAAGAAAAAGTTGTTCGCCAAGTTCCTGCGAGGAATGGAAAGAAAACATTTGATCCAAAATTTACAGCCATCTTAAATATATTTGGTAAATATTTTTTCAACCGAAAAATTTATCATGCAAGAAAAGCAAACTTACAACACTTTTAGATTAGGGAAGTTGGCTAGAAAATCAGGAAATTCAAGTACCAATAGGTTATTGCTCAAGTCTCTGCCAAAAAGTCACCATGAAAACAAATGAAATTAATGAACTAATTTCACTATTGTTATTCAATGCACAATAATTTTCTTTGAAAATGTTTAAATGTACAGCTATACTAAACTTAATTACTCACATGATTTCAAGTGCATCCATGGCACTAAAATCCGGGAGAAGTACCCCAGCCAATGCGGCGCCATTAAGATTTCTGTAAACGTTAACTAGGTGGATAAGACTTTTGCTATCCGAACGAAATAATTCAGAAGGAGAGCGATTCGAAGTTTTATCTTACAGAGCTGTTATTCGAGGTGTAGTATCGGAGCTACACTCAAGCCAAAAATGTGGTGTAGGAAGACATGGATCGCCGGTTGATATTAACGCAAGTAGAGGAAAATTAATTTGTAGCAAACTCAATGCCGCCACTGATAAATAATCATTCAAAAATTAGCAATTTAAAACAGGAAATGAATTTAAAAGAAAACAGGAAATAGATTTAAAAGAGATCAATGTCATCTAATTAATCTACAATGGAAAAATAAGTAATGTGGAAGCGATATGAGAAGCTAGAACAACACATGAGATTCGAAAGTTATACCATCAGTTTGGTTAGTTTGTGCGGAAACTGTGAGGAGTGGAGATGAGAAAGACAATGCTAATAGGATCAAACGAACAAGATTGACCTTAGTATTCTTCATGATATTGTGAAGCAAGTTGATTATGAACAAAGAAGACCAAAAAGAGATGATTGTTGGTTGATAACAATGATATATGATCTATCATATTTATAGACTGATCTAAGCTTCATTTATGTGGCTTTTGATTATCTCAATTTAAAATTAGGTTTGATTTTGTAATAATTATTATTGTTTTGATTGGAGAACTTTTCGAGTTGGCCAAGCTTCTCTATATGAATATGTCCAAGTTACTAAGGTTTAATGTGCTTTTTTTTAACAGCAGGTTTAATATGCGTTACTAATAATGTTCTATGGGTTAATCGATCTCACACCTTATGTTCCATTTAGGACCACTTTGTACGGGGAGTCGGTCTTTTTTGGGGGCTTCCAAATTGTATCGATGTAATTATTAAAGGTTGGAGATGCAAAATTGTGCATCATATTGATAAGAAGCTCTGGCCTTTGATTCTTGCAGCCATTTATTGGACATTGTGGAAATCTAGAAATGCTATTGTTTTTGAAGATGGTTCTGCCAGAATAAAAAAAATATTAAACAAGTGAAGATCCAAATTTATAATTGGTCTCGCAATTGAAGTCATGACGAATGTCTTAATTCGGTTATCGTTAACTAGAGTAGCTATTTCATATCTGAAAAGCTTCTCTTGTTTACCTCTTCTCTCTTGGGGTTTGTGGGTTTTCTTCTAGAGATTTTTTTTCTCTATTGTCGAATTGTCTTGTTGTAGCTCTTGAAAGCTTATCTACTTCTTGCAGGCTTTTCTTAATATATTAACTTTTGCCTATCAAAAAAATATGGAGCTATTTCCTTTTACTGGTTCAATGACTGTAAGTCAAATATCGATGTTCCTTCCAACCAATTTATTTTGATTGGATTAAAAAATAAAATTGTTAGATTCATCTAACTGGCCCAAGAGAGTTACACCTTGTGTGTTGAAAATAGTTCCACATTACCTGAGATTCTTAACTATTAGATCCTTGCAGTTAATAAATTTTGTACAACCATATCTCTGTATTAAGGTTGCTTTCAAGGTTAATTAGGCTCCATCAAACGGATCGACCTCAACAGTTTAATAATTGGTCGAAAGAATCCAAACTTTCGGGCTGGTTAAATCACCACGGACGACAGCCTTTGTAAAGTTAGGAGGTTAAACCACTCTTAGCTAGCACGCAAATTGCTCGCATCTCTGTTTATACAGAGCAAAGGTACAATTATTCTTATTCAACTTGATGGGAAGTTGGAAAACTTCTTGGATGATTTGGATATGATGGTATAGTTGTGGATATGCAGTAGGCTAATGAAGAATTAAGTCAATGCCTATATAGAAAGCATAGCTAAAGCATAATATAATTTTCTATGCGAAACAAGGAAAAGTATCATTGTAGTTAAAGTTGGTGTGGACAACAAAAAGGATACGATTCTAACAATTAAGAGATTACGGTACTATAGGATCGAGCAAGAGAGAAGAGAATAAACGCGAAAGGAAAAAAGACTATATTGATAATTGTTAGAGATAAGAATACAGTTGTGTAACTTAGTCAGCTGAACGAGTACACAGTGAGAGTTTTATGGTTATATTTACGATCAGTTTAGTCTTTGGTATTTTGAATTTGTTTTAAGTCTTTTGATTTAGTTAGAGTCTGTAACAAATTCTGTTTTCTATTATCAGTATAAATAAGACTCTAAGATCTCCATAATATCTGTGGAAGATATTCTACCAAATATCATGTTCTAAGTTGGTATCAGGAGGGTTCGATCCCCTCGTTTTTCCGTTGTAACATCCACCACCATCACAACCACTTTCATATCAGCATCCAAACACTCAAATCCCTATCTCCAAACTCTTTATGTTCATCTTCAACTCTCATGCACGCGACAAAAGAAGAACAAAAAAAAAAGTAATTGAATTAAATCTATAAATTATTCTTTTTTTAATAAAATAATTTCTTCTCTAAAATCTGTGGTCGGCTTATCAAATAGAAGAAATCAAATCCATGGTGGATTTATCAACCCTTTTAGAAGTGTTTTTTTCACCTATATCACTAATCTCTACCATCTTTCACACCATCAGTACATGTCCCTATTCCCATCAACACCCTCTTTCAAAATCAGTTAAACAACATTATCACTATCAATACCACTTATGTCTCTTAACCAACACATATCAATAACTCTTGTGTCTGTTAACCAACACAGAACTAAAACTTTGAAGAGGTATTTCGACTATCTCATACTAAGACTTTGAAGAGAAACACCAAGACTTTGAAGAGGTATTTTGACTATATCACACTATGAATTTGAAGAGAAACACCAATTTTCTCGTACAACAATTTGAGGGCAGTTACAAGTTCGTTTCATTACGTTCAAAAGATCCGCTAAGGGATATCTTCACCGCGGTTACAGTACATTAGAATCAAGTTGCACATTCGCAAGCTCTAGTACAACTTGAGGGGGGATGTTAGAGATAAGAATACAGTTGTGTAACTTAGTCAGCTGAACGAGTACACAGTGAGAGTCGTATGGCTATTTTTACGATCAGTTTAGTCTTTGGTATTTTGAATTTGTTTTAAGTCGGGAATTTTAACAAAATGCCATACTTTGGTTTTCCCGGTTAAGAAAGTGTCATCGTTTTTCCCAAAATTTATTAAGTGCCACAACTGTTATGTATTCCGTCAAGGCCCACAAAATTGGTCCATAGTCATTGAGAAAGTCAAGCAAGGATATCGCTTTTCCCTAATTATCCTTCTCTATCCTTGAAGACTTCAACCGAACAAAAACGTGAAAGGAAATCCGATCCATTCATATTTCCTTCTTCTTCCCCGAAGTTTCTTATTCTTACCGAGACCGAGAGCACTACACAACCCTAAGAGTATCTCTTCTTTCCATTATCTGAAATTCAAAGAAGAATGGCTGCGCACATTAATGTGTCTGAGACAGATCTGGTACTGAAGAATCAAAAGGAAATCGGAGATAGAGATTAACTGAAGATGATTCTGAATTAGATGAACAAGGAATGGGGTTGCTCGATTTGTACAGATGAGGGCTGTATTTTGTCCATGACTAGATGAACAGAATCATCAAGTGAGAAGGATACTGAAATTGAGATTATTAGGCTTCGTAAATTTAGGGAAGAACATGATTTGGGGGTTCCCTGAACTTTCAGATTTTGGAGATTTTCATTCTGATTTTGGGTTTTGCAAGAAATGGGTAAGATTAATTTATCGGTCAATTGACGTTGTGAAGCTGTTTAAGGAGGAAATTGAAGATAATGGGGAATAAGGGAAAAGAGGATTTGAGATTTGTTTCAGGTTTCTGAGAATCAAGATGGTGATGAAGTTTGAAAGGTTGCTGTTAAGTTTGATACGAGTTATTGGATCGAGTCAAGTGAAGAGAAAAAAAAAATGATTCCACTCCCATGGAATGAACGGGTCTGTGATAGAGAAGGGGTTTTGAGTCGAGGTTGTGATTCCGAGGAATGTTGTTGTGAGATGCTTCTGTTGCAAATGGGTTTGAGTTTGAATTATGGGTTGCAGAAAAAATTTAAAGCTCAAAATAGAAACTGAATGTGTTTGTATTAGAATGAATCATTGCAGAGACAAGATGTGTTTAGTGGATGTTGGAGAACTGAAAAGAGTGAAGCATAAGTGAAAGTATAGATGAATGTTAGGAAATTTGTAGGGAAAAATGGCCTGAAAGTTTCCTGAGAAAAGCCCAGAAAACAGCGGAAACTCGGCCAAATTCCTGTTCCGGTAAGTCAACTTGGTACCGACGATGGACGATTCTGGGGAGCCCGATAACCGATCCAACCAGCCAAATCAGCCAAAAAATGACTCACACTGTTAATTCAATTTGAATCAGTCTTAGTTAGACAATCTGGGGGCTTAAATGTGTTTTACTATGCTTCATTTATTGCCACATACACTGATAGACGCATTTATGTGTCTAATTTTTCCTCAATATTTCGCATTGTTAGTACTCATTTTCGTCCTTATTATGGTGTTTTGTGTGTTTGTAGGTATTTTTGGAAAATAAATTTTGGTGGAAAAATTGGCTCGAAAAGTTTTCTAAAGCACCCAGAGGACACATGTTATTCGGACTCGCGTTGTTGGATAAGGAGCACCCAAATGATAAGGGGTACCTAAAGGATATTTACACCCAAGCAGCTGACCAAAGGCGCCCCTCATGGCATTTTCTATTCGCACCCCTACTCTGGATAGGGCGCGACCATCATCTTCCCCGTTTGAATCTGGTTTTTGGCGGGAAAAGAGTTCTTCAGATAACAGAATTTAGGGTTTGAGAATTGGACGTGTTGTAGGGAGATTCAAGGGCCAAAACTTGTTGGGTTTGTATATATCGACACAACAGAGCTGGTAATGGTCGTAGTTTAGACCAGAATTGGCTAGAAAGATGGATTCAGGGATTGAACCGATTCTAGGGTTTTCTTCCTCCGGAAACCCTGTTAAGAGATTGGGAAAGTTTGAGTGATACTCGATCAATGATTTTTGTTTCTTTGGGCCTGTTTGGACCACACAAGGATGGTATGGTCCACGGTTCAGTTAGAATTGGTTGCATTGTCCGGATGAAGAGGGGCGTGAGGTTTCATGGGACCGTTTTTTATTCTTTCCCGAGTTTCTCTGTGGTTAGCATGTGATGGGAGAAGACGTGACTCATTATGTATTGTGTTTGGAGTGACTAAACACGAATTGACAAGCTGAAGACGTGTGCATGTGAAGAAAATGGAAACAAAATATTACCGAGAATATTTTTCTTCAATGCCGAGTAATGGAAGATTATATGCAGTTATGATGGGATATTTGAGGGCAGTGAAGCTATATAAGTCGTTGAGGGTCAGTAGAGTGCGGATGGAGAGTTAGGGGATAGAATAGAGCACCACATAGTCGAAAAATCAAGCTGCAGCAGCAGCAGAAAAATACTGAAGAACACGAAGAATGGACCAGCAAAGACAGTCGTTTTTCTACAGTGATAACGACTCACAGCCGAGGGTCGTACATCAGAGGCAGACTTATTTGCTGCAGTATCAGTGACACATACTGTGGGTCGTTCTGGTTGGTAACACATATAACTGTTACAAACCCGGTTTTCATTATATTTTTCCCTTTTCATCATTTGTACACCATTTTTGAGCAATAATAATGAATTTCAAGCGTGTTTCCAACAACATGATGAGCTAAACCCTATCACTGGGACAACGGAGGAAGCATTTTTTCATGATTGTGGTAAATGAATTAATTCTTTTATTGACTTTTTGCATAGATTTAATTGCTTTATGATTTCTGTTAATTATTTGTTATTTTGTTAGATGCCGCGTGCTTACTTCTAAATACTTTAGATACGTCATGCTTTTAACTTACAAATGATATTTTACGAAATCTTTTTTTGGCAAAGAACTAGAGTCACAACTTCTTTTGTTTGAGTTATATTGTCTAGAGTTAATGACTGAACCATAACAATATGAAAAGTAGTGGAATCCCGCGTCTCAGCGTCTCTTCATCTTGCGACAAATTGTGTATATATATATTTCCTTATTTTCTTTTTTAAGTCTTAAAACAAATTCTCAACAAATCTGAGTGAATGAATCATCTTACTACAACATCATTGAAAAATACCATCATACACACTAACGGAAGTGAACCGTTTTCTCAAAAAAAAAATGGATGGAAAAGGTCAACAGTGTGGCACTTTATAAATATTGAAAAAAACGGTGGCAATTTATTAAACATGAAATCGAAAGTGTAGCACTTTATTAAAATCCTCTTTTAAGTCTTTTGATTCAGTTAAAGTATGTAACAAATTCTGTTTTCCATTATCAGTATAAATAAGACTCTAAGAGCTCTACAATATCTGTGGAAGATATTCTACCAAATATCATGTTCTAAGTATAATAATGTTGGTGTATTAATTCTCATAGCTCACCAGCCTAATTATAGTTTAACAAACTTGACGACTAAGCAAAGAGACTTTCCTAATAGGATCAAACTCTAAAAATAGAATTCTTCTAAAACCAAAACAACTTGTTTCTCAAGTTTACTTCATCTTCAAGTATGACACATTTTGTAAACTTCAACTAGTTGCTTCACCGGAATCAGAGTCCACTTGTACTAGTTGATCCAAAAACCATAGTGTTGATTTACTATTTCCAACATCCTCCCTTAAACCAAGACTCCTTGACAATCTAGAAACACTATTGTTGTGTTCTATCAACTTGTTAGACAAATGCTTTCCTCCCTTTTCACCTACTTCACTTGTAGGATTTTGTCACTCTAATTTGTACTCATCATCGAGCATTTTAGCTCATCTTCTACTTTATTGTTATTTTTTCTTCACATGTCTGCTACAACTGATCTTTTCACAGTTTACAAACCTTTTTTCTCTTCTCAAGTACACATGTTTCTTTACTTATTCATGATCACAACCTTGTGACGTCACTTCCACAACTCATGGGTTTGCTAACCTCCTCTTGTTGATCTCTACTCTCTGATCACCTTCTGGTGATTGCTTCTCTTTCTTCACAACCTTGTTGTTATTTCTTCTTCTCTTCTTCCAGTCACGCTTTTGTTGCGAAACCTTCACATTTCTTTGTTTTTCAAGATTTTCTTGCAATCTTTTCGTCACGCTTCCACCTGGTATCTCGGTATCAAACTTGTCTCAAAACATCCCAGCGTTAACCTTGTCATCTAGTTAGACCTGGTTTCCTTGGTGATGGCAGTTTGAACCCACGAAATATATCCAACACATACCCAACTCTCTCCTTCTTTTTTAACAGTTCCAACTGTTAGAACCCAAAAACTCCAAAAACTCGGCTGTCTTTTGACTTCAGATTCACGTCATAAGCAACAAACCACTTATCTTGTACCATATTTTTCTTTTCCTTTTATTTTATAATAACTTGCAAACCTTGGTGAAAACCCACAAAAACATCACTTGACAGGCAACACCGTAACTAGCCTGAGCAGCAACATAAGATTACTGTTTACCCTTTCTTCTAACCTTTAACAATTAACATCAAACTTGCCCATAATTATCTCATTTTTTGATGATAACCTAACGACTTCTTTTTTTATTAGCGACTCTTCGAACACTTAACACCTAAACGAGAACTAAAAAACTAAGAACCATGAATTCACTGAGTTTCTCTCCCTCTCCTGTCTTCCTCTCACCTTACTCTGATACAAGTAGGATAGAGCAAGAGAGAAGAGAATAAAAGGGGAAGCAAAAAATATTACATTGATAATAATTTTGGTATATTGATTCTCCTGTCTCACCAGCCTATTTATAGTTTAACAAAATTGACGACTAAGCAAAGATACTTTCCTAATAAGATCAAACTCTTCTGGAACTCTTCTAAAATCAAAACAACTTGTTTCTTAAGTTTACTTCATCTTCAAGTATGACACATCTTGTCAACTTCAGCTAGTTGCTTCATCGAACCAGAGTCAACTTGTACTAGTTGACCCAAAGACCATAGTCTTGGTTTACTATTTTCAACAGGTACTCTGGATTAAACTATGCTAAGAGAAGATAATCTATAATTAAAGTCCCCGTTGTTTGACGTTTTTTTTTCTTTTTTTTTTCCTCTTTTTTTTTTTGAAGCATTTTTACTTACAAGTAGTGCTATCGCGCACGACCTTGCGGGAAGCTATTCCGCTCAAGCGGCTTCTTTACCGTTAGATCATGCTAAACCCCATATCTAACAGCCTTGAACTTTTTAGGGAAAATAGTGGGTCATATCCTGAAAGTGGTGGGTCCTTTCGTGAAAGTGATGGGTCTTTTCCTAAATGTGAATCTAACTGCTGATTTAATCATCCAACGACAAAGAAACCGCTTTTGCGGGAAACCATCCCGCAAAGTCGTGTGAGATAGCATTTGTCTTTACTTATCTGAGATTTTGAAGAGATCTGGATATTTTTCTCCAAAAAAACAAGATGTGAATTACACATTTCACGGAAACATGAGAAATAAATTTCACTTAACATATTCAACAACAATAATCAAACATTAAAACAAAACACATAATTTTCAATCCAAATAGTTTGAACAACTGGGTGCACCTGTTGCTCCACATACATATAGTCATATACTCCATGATAAGGTGTAATTGTTTGTGCCGCAAACCCAAGTTCTTAGGAATTTATTGCACGCAACAATATATATTAAGAAAACTCCATTGCTTGAAATACCAGATTCAATGAATTAGTGATTTATGACTGGAGTATAGGGGTAATTACTTCCCTACGCCATTTATCGTGAAACCATTTGCCAATGGGTCAATTAGTACTGGCGTTTGTCCAAAATTTGTTTGTGTTCCTGGTACGGTTTCGCATAGTTCTTCATCAGAAAAGCACAAGTTTATCATTCCCGGTCCTGTTAACCTAAAAAATGCAAAATGAAAAATGTCACATTTAATTTAAGAATAATCTTCACATCGACAATTAGCAATGATATGAATACCCTTCCTTCCACGACGATTTTTTTACTTACGTCAACTCCAACGTGTTATTGATGGATTTTTCCATCAATGATATAGGGATTGTTCCAAAGAAAAAGTTGTTCGCCAAGTTCCTGCGAGGAATGGAAAGAAAACATTTGATCCAAAATTTACAGCCATCTTAAATATATTTGGTAAATATTTTTTCAACCGAAAAATTTATCATGCAAGAAAAGCAAACTTACAACACTTTTAGATTAGGGAAGTTGGCTAGAAAATCAGGAAATTCAAGTACCAATAGGTTATTGCTCAAGTCTCTGCCAAAAAGTCACCATGAAAACAAATGAAATTAATGAACTAATTTCTCTATTGTTATTCAATGCACAATAATTTTCTTTGAAAATGTTTAAATGTACAGCTATACTAAACTTAATTACTCACATGATTTCAAGTGCATCCATGGCACTAAAATCAGGGAGAAGTACCCCAGCCAATGCGGCGCCATTAAGATTTCTGTAAACGTTAACTAGGTGGATAAGACTTTTGCTATCCGAACGAAATAATTCAGAAGGAGAGCGATTCGAAGTTTTATCTTACAGAGCTGTTATTCGAGGTGTAGTATCGGAGCTACACTCAAGCCAAAAATGTGGTGTAGGAAGACATGGATCGCCGGTTGATATTAACGCAAGTAGAGGAAAATTAATTTGTAGCAAACTCAATGCCGCCACTGATAAATAATCATTCAAAAATTAGCAATTTAAAACAGGAAATGAATTTAAAAGAAAACAGGAAATAGATTTAAAAGAGATAAATGTCATCTAATTAATCTACGATGGAAAAATAAGTAATGTGGAAGCGATATGAGAAGCTAGAACAACACATGAGATTCGAAAGTTATACCATCAGTTGGGTTAGTTTGTGCGGAAACTGTGAGGAGTGGAGATGAGAAAGACAATGCTAATAGGATCAAACGAACAAGATTGACCTTAGTATTCTTCATGATATTATGAAGCAAGTTGATTATGAACAAAGAAGACCAAAAAGAGATGATTGTTGGTTGATAACAATGATATATGATCTATCATATTTATAGACTGATCTAAGCTTCATTTATGTGGCTTTTGATTATCTCAATTTAAAATTAGGTTTGATTTTGTAATAATTATTATTGTTTTGATTGGAGAATTTTTCGAGTTGGCCAAGCTTCTCTATATGAATATGTCCAAGTTACTAAGGTTTAATGTGCTTTTTTTTTAACAGCAGGTTTAATATGCGTTACTAATTATGTTCTATGGGTTAATCGATCTCACACCTTATGTTCCATTTAGGACCACTTTGTACGGGGAGTCGGTCTTTTTTGGGGGCTTCCAAATTGTATCGATGTAATTATTAAAGGTTGGAGATGCAAAATTGTGCATCATATTGATAAGAAGCTCTGGCCTTTGATTCTTGCAGCCATTTATTGGACATTGTGGATATCTAGGAATGCTATTGTTTTTGAAGATGGTTCTGCCGGAATAAAAAAAATTATTAAACAAGTGAAGTTCCAAATTTATAATTGGTCTCGCAATTGAAGTCATGACGAATGTCTAAATTCGGTTATCGTTAACTAGAGTAGCTATTTCATATCTAAAAAGCTTCTCTTGTTTACCTCTTCTCTCTTAGGGTTTGTGGGTTTTCTTCTAGAGATTTTTTTTCTCTATTGTCGAATTGTCTTGTTGTAGCTCTTAAACTTGCTTATCTACTTCTTGCAGGCTTTTCTTAATATATTAACTTTTGCCTATCTAAAAAATATGGAGCTATTTCCTTTTACTGGTTCAATGATTGTAAGTCAAATATCGATGTTCCTTCCAACCAATTTATTTTGATTGGATTAAAAAATAAAATTGTTCGATTCATCTAACTGGCCCAAGAGAGTTACACCTTATGTGTTGAAAATAGTTCCACATTACCTGAGATTCTTAACTATTAGATACTTGCAGTTAATAAATTTTGTACAACCATAATCTCTGTATTAAGGTTGCTTTCAAGGTTAATTAGGCTCCATCAACGGATCGACCTCAACAGTTTAATAATTGGTCGAAAGAATCCAAACTTCCGGGCTGGTTAAATCACCACGGACGACAGCCTTTGTAAAGTTAGGAGGTTAAACAACTCTTAGCTAGCACGCAAATTGTTCGCATCTCTGTTTATACAGAGTAAAGGTACAATTATTCTTATTCAACTTGATGGGAAGTTAGAAAACTTCTTGGATGATTTGGATATGATGGTATAGTTGTGGATATGCAGTAGGCTAATGAAGAATTAAGTCAATGCCTATATAGAAAGCATAGCTAAAGCATAATATAATTTTCTATGCGAAACAAGGAAAAGTATCATTGTAGTTGAAGTTGGTGTGGAGAACAAAAAGGATACGATTCTAACAATTAAGAGATTACGGTACTATAGGATCCAGCAAGAGAGAAGAGAATAAACGCGAAAGGAAAAAAGACTATATTGATAATTGTTAGAGATAAGAATACAGCTGTGTAACTTAGTCAGCTGAACGAGTACACAGTGAGAGTCGTATGGCTATATTTACGATCAGTTTAGTCTTTGGTATTTTGAATTTGTTTTAAGTCTTTGGATTCAGTTAGAGTCTGTAACAAATTCTGTTTTCCATTATCAGTATAAATAAGACTCTAAGATCTCCACAATATCTGTGGAAGATATTCTACCAAATATCATGTTCTAAGTTGGTATCAGGAGGGTTCGATCCCCTCGCTTTTCTGCTGTAACATCCACCACCATCACAACCACTTTCATATCAGCATCCAAACACTCAAATCCCTATCTCCAAACTCTTTATGTTCATCTTCAACTCTCACGCACGCGACAAAAGAAGAAAAAAAAAGTAATTGAATCAGATCTATAAATTCTTCTCTTTTTAATAAAATAATTTCTTCTCTAAAATCTGTGGTCGGTTTATCAAATAGAAGAAATCAAATCCATGGTGGATTTATCAAACTTTTTACAAGTGTTTGTTTTTCACCTATATCACTAATCTCCACCATCTTTCACACCATCAGTACATGTCCCTATTCCCATCAACACCCTCTTTCAAAATCAGTTAAACAACATTATCACTATCAATACCACTTATGTCTGTTAACCAACACATATCAATAACTCTTGTGTCTGTTAACCAACACAGAACTAAAACTTTGAAGAGGTATTTCAACTATCTCATACTAAGACTTTGAAGAGAAACACCAAGACTTTGAAGAGGTATTTTGACTATCTCACACTATGAATTTGAAGAGAAACACCAATTTTCTCGTACAACAGTTTGAGGGCAGTTACAAGTTCGTTTCATTACGTTCAAAAGATCCGCTAAGGGATATCTTCACCGCGGTTACAGTACATTAGAATCAAGTTGCACATTCGCAAGCTCCAATACAACTTGAGGGGGGATGTTAGAGATAAGAATACAGCTGTGTAACTTAGTCAGCTGAACGAGTACACAGTGAGAGTCGTATGGCTGTCTTTACGATCAGTTTAGTCTTTGGTATTTTGAATTTGTTTTAAGTCGGGAATTTTAACAAAATGCCATACTTTGGTTTTCCCGGTTAAGAAAGTGTCATCGTTTTCCCCAAAATTTATTAAGTGCCACAACTGTTATGTATTCCGTCAGGGCCCACAAAATTGGTCCATAGTCATTGAGAAAGTCAAGCAAGGATATCGCTTTTCCCTAATTATCCTTCTCTATCCTTGAAGACTTCAACCGAACAAAAACGTGAAAGGAAATCTGATCCATTCATATTTCCTTCTTCTTCCCTGAAGTTTCTTATTCTTCCCGAGACCGAGAGCACTACACAACCCTAAGAGTATCTCTTCTTACCATTATCTAAAATTCAAAGAAGAATGGCTGCGCACATTAATGTGTCTGAGATAGATCTGCTACTGAAGAATCAAAAGGAAATCGGAGATAGAGATTAACTGAAGATGATTCTGAATTAGATGAACAATGAATGGGGTTGCTCGATTTGTATAGGTGAGGGTTGTATTTTGTCCATGACTAGATGAACAGAATCATCAAGTGAGAAGGATACTGAAATTGAGATTATTAGGCTTCGTAAATTTAGGGTAGAACATGATTTGGGGGTTCCCTGAACTTTCAGATTTTGGAGATTTTCATTCTGATTTTGGGTTTTGCAAGAAATGGGTAAGATTAATTTATCGGTTGATTGACGTTGTGAAGCTGTTTAAGGAGGAAATTGAAGAGAATGGGGAATAAGGGAAAAGAGGATTTGAGATTTGTTTCAGGTTTCTGAGAATCAAGATGGTGATGAAGTTTGAAAGGTTGCTGTTAAGTTTCATACGAGTTATTGGATCGAGTCAAGTGAAGAGAAAAAAAAATGATTCCACTCCCATGGAATGAACGGGTCTGTGATAGAGAAGGGGTTTTGAGTCGAGGTTGTGATTCCGAGGAATGGTGTTGTGAGATGCTTCTGCTGCGAATGGGTTCGAGTTTGAATTATGGGTTGCAGAGAAGAATTTAAAGCTCAAAATAGAAACTGAATGTGTTTGTATTAGAATGAATCATTGCAGGGACAAGATGTGTTTAGTGGATGTTGGAGAACTGAAAAGAGTGAAGCATAAGTGAAAGTATAGATGAATGTTAGGAAATTTGTAGGGAAAAATGGCCTGAAAGTTGCCTGAGAAAAGCCCAGAAAACAGCGGAAACTCGGCCAAATTCCTGTTCCGGTAAGTCAACTTGGTACCGACGATGGACGATTCTGGGGAGCCTGATAACCGATCCAACCAGCCAAATCATCCAGGCAATGACTCACACTGTTAATTCAATTTGAATCAGTCTTAGTTAGACAATCTGGGGGCTTAAATGTGTTTTACTATGCTTCATTTATTGCCACATATACTGATAGACGCATTTATGTGTCTAATTTGTCCTCAATGTTTCGCATTGTTAGTACTCATTTTCGTCCTTATTATGGTGTTTTGTGTGTTTGTAGGTATTTTTTGGAAAACAAACTTTGGTGGAAAAATTGGCTCGAAAAGTTGTCTAAAGCACCCAGAGGACACATGTTATTCGGACTCGCATTGTTGGATAAGGGGCGCCCAAATGATAAGGGGTACCTAAAGGATATTTACACCCAAGCAGCTGACCAAAGGCGCCCCTCATGGCATTTTCTATTCGCACCCCTACTTTGGATAGGGCGCGACCATCATCTTCCCCGTTTGAATCTGGTTTTTGGCGGGAAAAGAGTTTTTCAGATAACAGAATTTAGGGTTTGAGAATTGGACGTGTTGTAGGGAGATTCAAGGGCCAAAACTTGTTTGGTTTGTATATATCGACACAACAGAGCTGGTAATGGTCGTAGTTTAGACCATAATTGGCTAGAAAGATGGATTCAGGGATTGAACTGATTCTAGGGTTTTCTTCCTGCGGAAACCCTGTTAAGAGATTGGGCAAGTTTGAGTGAGACTCGATCAATGATTTTTGTTTCTTTGGGCCTGTTTGCACCACACAGGGATGGTATGGTCCACGATTCAGTTAGAATTGGTTGCATTGTCCGGATGAAGAAAACAGGGGCGTGAGGTTTCATGGGACCGTTTCTTATTCTTTCCCGAGTTTCTCTGTGGTTAGCATGTCATGGGAGAAGACGTGACTCATTATGTATTGTGTTTGGAGTGAGTAAACACGAATTGACAAGCTGAAGACGTGTGCAGGTGAAGAAAATGGAAACAAAATATTACCGAGAATATTTTTCTTCAATGCCGAGTAATGGAAGATTATATGCAGTTATGATGGAATATTTGGGGGTAGTGAAGCTATATAAGTCGTTGAGGGTCAGTAGAGTGCGGATGGAGAGTTAGGAGATAGAATAGAGCACCACAGAGTCGAAAAATCAAGCTGCAGAGAAATCTGCAGCAGCAACAGAAAAATACTGAAGAACACGAAGAACGGACCAGCAAAGACAGTCGTTTTGCTACAGTGATAACGACTCACAGCCGAGGGTCGTACATCAGAGGCATACTTATTTGCTACAGTATCAGTGACACATACTGTGGGTCGTTCTGATTTGTAACACATATAACTGTTACAAACCCGGTTTTCATTATATTTCTCCCTTTTCATCATTTGTACACCATTTTTGAGCAATAATAATGAATTTCGAGCGTGTTTCCAACAACATGATGAGCTAAACCCTATCACTAGGACAACGGAGGAAGCAACTTTTCATGATTGTGGTAAATAATTAATTCTTTTATTGACTTTTTGCATAGATTTAATTGCTTTATGATTTCTGTTAATTATTTGTTATTTTGTTAGATGCTGCATGCTTAGTTATAAATACTTTAGATACGTCATGCTTTTAACTTACAAATAATATTTTACGAAATCTATTTTTGGCAAAGAACTAGAGTCACAACTTCTTTTGTTTGAGCTATATTGTCTAGAGTTAATGACTAGACCATAACAATATGAAAAGTAGTGGAATCCCGCGTCTCAGCGTCTCTTCATCTTGCGACAAATTGTGTATATATATTTTTCCTTATTTTCTTTTTTAAGTCTTAAAACAAATTTCAACAAATCTGAGTGAACGAATAATCTTACTACAACATCATTGAAAAATACCATCATACACACTAACGGCAGTGGACCGTTTTCTCAAAAAAAACTGGATGGAAAAGGTCAACAGTGTGGCACTTTATAAATATTGAAAAAAACGGTGGCACTTTATTAAACATGAAATCGAAAGTGTGGCACTTTATTAAAATCTCCTTTTAAGTCTTTTGATTCAGTTAGAGTCTGTAACAAATTATGTTTTCCATTATCAGTATAAATAAGACTCTAAGATCTCTACAATATCTGTGGAAGATATTCTACCAAATATCATGTTCTAAGTATAATAATGTTGGTGTATTAATTCTCATAGTTCCCCATCCTAATTATAGTTTAACAAACTTGACGACTAAGCAAAGAGACTTTCCTAATAGGATCAAACTCTAAAAATAGAATTCTTCTAAAACCAAAACAACTTGTTTCTCAAGTTTACTTCATCTTCAAGTATGACACATTGTGTAAACTTCAACTAGTTACTTCACCGGAATCAGACTCCACTTGTACTAGTTGATCCAAAAACCATAGTCTTGATTTACTATTTCCAACATCCTCCCTTAAACCAAAACTCCTTGACAATCTAGAAACACTATTGTTGTGTTCTATCAACTTGTTAGCCAAATGCTTTCCTCCCTTTTCACCTACTTCACTTGTAGGATTTTGTCACTCTAATTTGTACTCATCACCAAGCAATTTAGCTCATCTTCTATTTTATTGTTATTTTTTCTTCACATGTCTTTTACAACTGATCTTTTCACAGTTTACAAACCTTTTTTCTCTTCTCAAGTACACATGTTTCTTTACTTCTTCATGATCACAACCTTGTGACGTCTCTTCCACAACTCATTGGTTTTCTAACCTCCTCTTGTTGATCTCTACTCTCTGATCACCTTCTGGTGATTACTTCTCTTTCTTCACAACCTTGTTATTATTTCTTCTTCTCTTCTTCCAGTCACGTTTTTGTTGCGAAACCTTCACATTTCTTTGTTTTTCAAGATTCTCTTGCAATCTTTTCGTCACGCTTCCACCTGGTATCTCGGTATCAAACTTGTCTCAAAACATCCCAGCGTTAACCTTGTCATCTAGTTAGACCTGGTTTCCTTGGCGATGGCAGTTTGAACCCACAAAATATATCCAACACATACCCAACTCTCTCCTTCTTTTTTAACAGTTCCAACTGTTAGAACCCAAAAACTCCAAAAACTCGGCTGTCTTTTGACTTCAGATTCACGTCATAAGCAACAAACCACTTATCTTGTACCATATTTTTCTTTTCCTTTTATTTTATAATAACTTGCAAACCTTGGTGAAAACCCACAAAAACATCACTTGACAGGCAACACCGTAACTAGCCTGAGCAGCAACATAAGATTACTGGTTACCCTTTCTTCTAACCTTTAACAATTAACATCAAACTTGCCCATAATTATCTCATTTTTTGATCATAACCTAACGACTTCTTTTTTTATTAGCGACTCTTCGAACACTTAACACCTAAACGAGAACTAAAAAACTAAGAACCATGAATTCACTGACTTTCTCTCCCTCTCTTGTCTTCCTCTCACCTTACTCTGATACAAGTAGGATAGAGCAAGAGAGAAGAGAATAAACGGGGAAGCAAAAAATATTACATTGATAATAATTTTGGTATATTGATTCTCCTGTTTCACCAACCTATTTATAGTTTAACAAAATTGACGACTAAGCAAAGATACTTCCCTAATTCTGGAACTCTTCTAGAATCAAAAAAACTTGTTTCTTAAGTTTACTTCATCTTCAAGTATGACAAATCTTGTCAACTTTAACTAGTTGCTTCATCGAACCAGAGTCAACTTCTACTAGTTGACCCAAAAATCATAGTCTTGGTTTACTATTTTCAACAGGTACTCTGTATTAAACTATGCTAAGAGAAGATAATCTATAATTAAAGTCCCCGTTGAAAGCAATGGAATCCAAGCTAGAATGGATGCATTTACTTCCACATTAACCTAAAGAGGTGATCTCTCCTTTTCCTCGAAAATTCTCCTACCACACTTCCACACTAACTTGAAGAGGTGACCTCTCATTTTCCTCGAAAATTCTCCTACCACAATGAAAAAGATGAAATCTACCATTAGCACTAACAAATGATTATGCATGAAGCACAGTTATAAAATTCTTGTCAATATGTATTTTGAGCAATCGGCAAAAGTTGAATATGATCACATTCTGTGTAGTCCCATCGAGTCCGAACTAGCTAGGCTTATATCCGGACTAAGTTTGTAATCATAAATTTAGAGGAAGGATCCCTTTAGGTTTTACATTTTAATTCTTGCATTATCTCACACTAAGGAACCTATTTTGTGAATAAAAACCAAATGGTAGCGAATTTGAAGTTAAACTTTTGGGATATGTTCTTTTTACCAAACTTTACGTACTTACCGAAAATGAGTACATTCTGAAATGTATAACAACATCATCTACCGATCTTAATTTCAAGGGTTAAAAATCTGTTGATTTTCAACGGCTCATATTCAAAGTAGTAAACGGTGATTTTATACATTTCGGAATACGCTCATTTTTGATGAGAACATAGAGCTTTATAAGAGGAACATGTCCCCAAAATATTAACTTCATTCATAACCGTTTAACTTTTATTCATAAAAATGACGCTAATATGTGAGATAGTGTGACAATAAGAGTGGGAGGAGATTCTCCAACCCAAAATTCATGGCTTTGTCTGTCCAAACTTACATTCTTACATACATATAATATTTGTACATTGAATTATAACATATTCTACAAAGTCTTCCATCTTTTTAGATAATTTTGTTTCTCGATCAATAAATAGAAAGATTATAGATTTTATCTTTCTCATTGCTGCTTTGATGAGCAATCCGTGACTGCTAGCTTTGAACATTGATTGCTGATTGTCATATGTACAGTCGTTTCGAGGTTTTAAGTGTATAGAGATATATGGTTGATGTCAGGATTTTCTATGCAAGCCAGATACAGACACTTCGAATACATAAGCACGAAACTTTTGTAAAATTTGACATTCCGATGACATAAAATAAATCATTTCCCAACCAAGTCATAAGAAATAAATTTCATTAGAAACACTTTAAATAAGTAAAATTAAAACAAAATACATAAGCTTCAATCCAAAGTTCACAGTTTGAGCTGCATTTATTGCTCCACATTCACTGCTTGGTAAGATGTAATTCCTTGTGCCTCAAACCCAGGGGCTTGATAATTTATTCACTCCACGATAAATGTATTGTTAAACCAATTGCTTGAAAGGATGTTCAATTAAATTAGTTTCTGGAAATCAGCTGTGGAATTTATAGCAGCTGCTCCTGGTGTTTCTGTTACGGTTTCGCATTCGCTTTCATCATAGAAACACAAATTTACCATTCCCACTCCGGTCAACCTAGAACGGAAAAAACTGTTAGATTTGATTTAAGGGAATAACTTGAACAATTTTGTTGGAAATAGTAAACCAAGACTATGGTTTGTGAATCAACTAGTTGAAGTTGACACGGTGCCTCATACTTGAAGATGAAGTAAACTTGAGAAACAAGTTGTTTTGGTTCTAAAAGAGTTCTAAAATAGTTTTAGGTTTAGATAAACATGTCAAGTTGCTTGGATCTCTTGCGTGATCAAATATGGCCGTTCCATTTCCTTGTTTTTTGTTCTTTCTTTTTGATCTCATAAAGAAAATTTCTTTTGCCGTTTGATCCAGTTAGACCCAAAAGAGGACATGAGGAGAAAAGTCCACATTAACCGGGTTCTTTGGGTTCAGGTCGTTTATTAGCCTTCTAAGTCGGTTTTAGTTAGGCCCAAACGAACAACTACTTAAGTTAACTAAATCACTGACAGCATTTGTAAAGTTCATTCCTAAGCTCGGCGCTTCATTCTTATGTAGTCAGTGCGCATATTATTCATCTTTTTTTATAGGTAAAATGAATTTATCCATTCGACTCGCCAATCAGTTTATACTTTGCATGATGTTCAACTCGATGAGGAAGTTGAAAACTTCTTGGGCGATTTTTCAATTGATAGATAAGAGTTGTGGACATGAAGTAAGCTGATTATGGATTAAGTAACTGCAAATGTAAGTTCCACTTGCATAATAACTAATAAAGATTATAATTTTCTATGGAAATATAAAATTCTAGTTAAGTTTACAATTTAATAGAAACAATTTAGACAAAGTCAAAATCATTAAGTTTATTGATCACAAACCAATTCGGATATACTCACATAAGCCTAGCTATCTTGGTGCCATTTCCCTTCGTGTTTGATCCTCTTCAACTTGATCCTCCTTAATCTTTTGGTCTTGTTCTGTTCTTGTCTTGGATTTTTTTTTCATTTTTTTTTCTTTTTTTTGGAACGGAGAGGGGTAAAGGAGACTAGGAGGAACTCGACCAAATTCAGGAGTATTCAACTCTATTTTGTAGAGAATGAAGAGACGAAAAGATCGCAAAAATAATGAGGTCATTCTGAATTCGTATGCAAAAGTTTTGGGCAAAACCATATGGATCAAATAAGGCCCATTTCCTACCTACGTGTGTGACCGATCAGACCAATTACCAGGATCGGCTGCACTCTCCAAGAAGTGACGAAAATACTTTCCAAAATTGGTTTTTTTAGTTCCGAAGTATTTCCAAACTCAAATATTCTTAGGGATATTTAAAGGTACTTCAAAATATTTTTGAAAGGAGTTCCAAGTACCGAACATAGATTTTTTTCAAGGAACAGAAGTGGAACCAAGAAGACAAGGAGCGAAAGCTTGGTTTTTGGGTTATTCCAATACTGAAACTATTTATCTTTGATTTTATCATATATCATGGGTTTCACTAAATCCATGAGTATCTAAACTCCTATTTGATTGAGGATGAATTCCAAGTTCTTAACATGATTTGATTTAATATATGTATCTATTTTGATTTCTTCATATGATTATTGTTTGTTTCTACTATGATGAATACTTATGATTGATTGATTGATTGATTTAGGAAGCCTACTAAACTGATCCCTTAATTGATCTATTACTAGTAACGGGTTAGGATATCTGTAATTGTTGAATAACCCTTACACAAGTAATAAATGTGAGAACTGAAGTGGGGACAAGTGAGCACATCATCCCAAAGGGTGCTCAAGGAAAACGTATAACTCTCAAGTAATCACTAACATGGTTCACAATTATAAGAAGCATTCAATAATGTATGCATCAAGAAGAAAGTGTTATCAGAACCTCGCCAAACTCATTGGAGAAGACGACGCGAGAACAACCCTAATAAATAATAATAATATCATCCACACCGAGTTCCCATACAAACCATGATTCAGAATATTACCATCAAGATCAGAAAGTCAGTCAATCAAGTATAATATGCATACGAGTGATTCCCCCGAATAAAATAGTATATATATCAAGAATACAAAGCACAGTTTGGATAACTTAGCCTATGTAAAGAGTGGTCAGGATTTTTCCTCACAAAAGATAAATCCATGGATGTAATTGTTTGTACGTCATAACTGATGGTTATGATTGGAATTAGAAATGCATCTAATGGATAAAATTTACCATGTCACTAATGTTCCATTAACTCTTCATAATAAATATTTATTAATTTTCTATGATAAATGTCAAATTAAAAATGATAATAAATAAATTATTCTCAATGATGGCAATGAATATATTTTTCTTAACTAATACTTAGGATCAGTTTGGTATTAATTACCGTGAGTTTTACGAAAGTGCTTTTTCGATGTGCGTTACTGTGCTGAGCTATGTAAAAAAGTAATTGAACGTTTGCAAAATATAAACTAAAGCTAAGACTGATTTAAAAAGCCATCAAATTTTGTTTGAGAAAATACCAGGTTCAACTACCGTTGTAGCAAATGACAAAAACAAACATATATCTGAAAATTATTTTATTCTATTTTACCGTGTTTAAAAATAAGTAATTTTTTTTACTATGAGACATATATGTAATATTAAATTTACTAATTATTATTATTATTAGAAGGTATTATTTTTCTTAACCAGTTTTTAAAAATCAATAGTTATTTAATATTTATTGTTGGTAAATTAAAGAATCTTTCACTGAAATTGTATAATATAAAATATAGTTTGAAAATGAAAAATAATTATCTTTACAGAATAAAATATAACGAATAAAAATTGGTAGTATATAGATTTAGGGATAATTTTTGTCAGGTACATAAAAGAATTGAGATAGAAAAGAAAAACAAATTTGAAATTAGGGGTGAACTATATCTTTTGCAAGCTCCTTCTGCCCAACTTTTAAAAGTTGATAGAGTTTAAAAGTGTTTTGCATAAAAAGCACTTTACAATATTTTTACCAAACAATCGGATGAAAAAATATTGCTATAAATATGTCTGCAAGGTACTTTTCTTGAAAGAAAAAGCAGTACCAAACTCAGTCAGACTGGCTAACAATTATATTAGTGAACCATAGAGATGGTGGGTAATTTCGCATCGTTTCATGAATTTCTTAATGAATGATTTGACGTTATTTTTATTCAATGATAATGGATAATATTGTTTATTATTATTAGAATATATTGTTATTAGGTTAAGTAGTTAACCATTTCACTTACTAATTAATATCATGGTTTCATTATTTTTATGCAACAAATAACCTCACATTTGGAAGGTTAATGTCGTAGAATGTAATGTCCTGACCCTTTGTCATTTGGGCATTGTAGTTATCTGACAGTATGAGGTTTTCATGGTCGCTGCTACGGTCATCCAGAGGCAACTTTCCAGGAGGACCCCATCCCAGGATTACTCTCTCCCGAGCATGCTTAACTATAGAACTTTTTACCAACTCTGAAGCAAATTATGCTGAAACGGTCTCGGTATTAGGAAAGAAAAAACCATTACATATATTATATTCGACGAATCCTATCTGCCGAGTCGGAGTACTATAATACCACCACCTTAAGTGGAGCAGTCCTCGGTTCCGGGATATGTTCAATCCTAGAATCTGGCGTTCTTTGTCACTCATGAGATCCTTACCTGACACAACATACCCGTCCAACATACTCTTTCACCCTCGACGGGTAACCCATGGTCGGCTCTGATACCATTTGTAATGAACTGATCCTCCGCCAATACTGTTCCCACTTAGCCACCGTGGTTATCTGACGCTGAGGGGTTTTCAACTGACACTAATGCGGTCATTCATAAACAGTTTCCTGGAAAGTAACCCATTCATGGACTACTCTCGCCCGAGAATGCATTAATATAGAGCTTTTTACTAACTTTGTATCCAAATATACGGAAAACGCCTCAATTTTAGGAAGTATGAGTTCAGGTGCTGTAATTTTGTTACAACCTACATAGCTTAATAAGGGATATGCAGAAGGGCGATACCATTTCAAATGATTGATAATATATTTTTGTAAACTAAAAAACATATCAAATAATGGTTCTTTTTTTTGGGAAAAAGTATGGAAATTTAATACCTACATAATTCTATGGATAGATTGAGGATACAACTCGGGAAAGGAGAGGCATAGTTAGGGAGAACGTTAAGACGGAAAATGTTATAAATGAATCATATATGAATATATATATAATAAAAGATTTGCGGACTGAAAAATAGAAATATATATATTCCTTTACCTTGATCATGATAAGAAGGGAAATCTTGATAACTAATAAATACTATATCCATGCATAAAAAAATGCATAACCAAATAAAAACTATGCCCATGCCACTACGGCACGGGTTAAGCCCTAGTATATATTAAAACGGAAGGGCATCCACCATACTAGGTAATATTCAAACGGAAGAGTATCGGTCCTACTATATTAAGACAATAAAATTAAAATAGGTAACATTCAGACAAAAGAGCATTCGCCATACTAAGTAATATTGTTGATGGAAGACCATCCGCCTTACTTAGCTTCGCAAGGAGCTGTGGGAAAACAGAAACTCCTCGCGAGGGAAACGATACAACGCATATCACACAACATGCTCATTCGGTTACATAAGAACTTGCTCAGAGATAACATAGATTCATCATGCTCGCAGCTAATGTAAACTTAATGATTACAAGAAGGTTACAGAGTTTCCACCTGATTCGATGACAATCCATGCCTACCTCGAGATCCGCGATCCACTAATTCATCCTTTGAATCGATCGGTGTTAATAAAAACTAACTGTTAATCATAGAAGATCTCTAAGAACCTATCCAAATGGCTCACACAAGACTCATAACATAATTTCGTAGAAGTTACAGTTACAAGCTAAGTGAACTATCTAATGGTTCTAAGTCCATTTATGGTTCTATACATTTTCATTATCTAATTCAATTAGGTTAGTTCTATAGTTCATTTTATAAGTCTCATGAATATCTACAACTTTGTTGAAGGAACCGAAAGCTAATTCAGATAACAAAGGTCCAATATATCAAAATAGGAAAACTAAACCTAAGCCCAAGTCCATCAAACCAGCCCATTAATCTAAGGTCCAGTCCACCAGAGTCAACTAACGGTCGATAACAGTCAAAAAAGTCAATTAACAGTCCACATCAAGTCATAGTCCATGATCAAAGGTCGAGTGGTCAACGAGTCAACTGGAATCAGTCAACAGTCCAACTAAGGTCAAGATAGGGAAACTCACCGAGTCAGCATAATTCAACTCAGTCAGATACATTGAGTCAGCTAAGCTGACTGGGCTGACTAACAGGCCATTGCATAGGCCAAAGCTTCTGTTGCACCATAATGGTGCATCATGCTAGCTCCAAAACTCTATTACAAACATTCTTCCAACTCTTGACTAAACAACAACAATTCAATCAATCTAATTCATACATCAAATCTCAAATACAATTAAAGACTATGCCTACCTGCATTGCAGCTTTAAGCAACATCTAAATCAACTCAAACAACACATCCACCAAAATGAGTCACCACTACTTACACCCGAACCCCACAGTTCAACTTCAAACTCCATACTCTAACCACTACAGCTAAGCCAATTCTCAACTCAGATACATTCATCCACCAATAAATTCAATACAACTTCCTGTAAATTAGAATAACCCTCTCCTACAGTTCTTATTTCAGTTTAATACCGACTTAACTTCAAAACACAGACAACACAACCAGTCACAGCTGTATCTCAATTCAAAAAATCAACAAACAACACAACCAGTTCATGAATCTGCCACCACTTACACCACTAACAATAGCTAACCCTTCTCTCTGTAATTTCAATCCATATGTTCCTTCCATTTCTAATTGAAATGATACAACTTCAACCAACCTGCAATTATCCTTCATTACTCTAATCTACTTCATACAATTCCTAACCCATTCATCTAACTCCCCTGCAGGAACATCTCATGACTAAACATCATCTCAGCTTGCACCTCAACTCATCTAAACCACCAACATACACAACATCCATTAACTTCTTCATTATAGTTTCAAATTCAACTTCTCAAACACAATTTAACAGATAATTCAACTCAATTCAACCACAAACAATCTATAACACCACAACCATAACAATTCTATTTACTCACATCCAATCTCTATTTCCATGACAGTTTCTATCGACCCTCAAATTCAGAAATCAAATCATCTAATTCAAATTCAGAATAAGAAAATCTGAATCAAAGCTAGTTGGTTTACCTTCTATGGGTTTCCTGAATTCATCAACTTCAGCACCACCATCAATTCAGCTTTTGGATTCTTCTTAGGTAATCCTAACTGCTTCAATTTCTCGATTAATCTTCCTCCCTGTAACTAAATCCTTTACTGAAATTCTAATTCGACTACTGATTCTTCTTTATAATTCAATTAACATAAAACCCATCATCAATTACTCAATCAATTTCATTACTCAGGAACCCTAGTCTTCTTCTCACGATTTACAACATCAACTTCTTCTCCTTCCTGACTCAAAAAAGCAACACCTCTACTGTCTTCACTTTCACAGCAAAATCAATCGATACACACAGAAAAACAACAGCAGGAGAATAACAGAGACAGAACGGAGAAGTAGAATGAAGAAGAAAAAGAAAGAAGGAAGATGAAGAAAGGAAATGAATGATTTCCTCAATCTGGTGTAGGTGATAAGGCCAAGGGTATTACTAGGACACCTAATTTTTTTCGATAAGGGGAGCCACAACGTGTCTGTGTTGCAATAAAAACGTTTATCTGAGAAATGACGATCTTACCCTTCGTACTAATCCAATGACCTTTTCTTCGTATGGTATCCGAATGACACGTTCGAGTATCCCATTCCACATAACTTATCGAGACCTATTCAGTGATACTAGTTTCATATCAAAATCGTTGTTAGATTAATTTCTATTAATTAGCGTTCGTGTTAATCTAGTCGAGTCATTATCGGCTAAATTGTCTCTTGATCATCGCTAGACCAGTAAAATATCGTTGATGAGCTTGAGGGTCCTTACATTCCCCCCCACCCTATTCATTTTCGTCCTCAAAAATCGAACCATCCTTCTAGTCTTCTAAAAAACTCCCCACCTTATAGACAAAGTATCTCTCGTTTAAGCGTAACTATTGCTCATACTAACAAACGCGTGAAAACTAACTAATTTCAAATGAGTTCGAAACAAAAAGAAATAAAACACAAATTTATATGGCTTTCTACAAGTAAAATTTGCGTCTCTAGGTTCAAAAGACTATATTCTATTGCAATAAATTATTGGTTCTAAGTAAACTAGAAGGTACTCTATAATAAAGTTTTTATATGATATTCAGAATCTATTAAATACACCAATCTCACTATTTATTGGTTTTGTCTACAATCATAATCTATTTTCCAACAGATACGTATATCTAAGTTCTCTGCAGTAATATTTATAGTCTAATATTTAGTAATAAGAAATAGTTTCATGTTTGTTATATATTTATCCATATAACTAATTCAAATTTGATTTCACTTCAATTTATAATATCTAATCTTTTAACTTTACTGTTAAACAATATATAAATTTTTCCAAATATTATCTGCTAAAAGTATGCTATCAACTTAATTACTCAAAATACTTTTATCAACTGTGTTATTCTTCTCATCACTCTTACTACTATCGTTATTGGTTTGTTGATTAACCGGTTGATACACTAAGTCTTAATCTTTAAATTTCCTTATGACTCTACATTGTCATAAAGATTGGTATTGATTTTATTTATTCTTACTAAATTTGTATACTATATCTTGTAAAATATTGGCGTTGGTAATTTAATATAATTTAAATTTGAGTCTGTATAAAATTTTAATATTTTCAAATAGTCTTTAGACTTTTCTATTAATATAAGGTATCTTATTCATATACAAATTTATTTTCATTTAAGTCTAATTTTGTACTAAGCATTCAAGTACCATAAATATCACTTCATGTGTGTATTTTAGTGATTTAGTGAATCATTTGTTGGACTAAAGATAATCTGAGTAGAAGACTGTTAACAAGTATTTTATGCAATATATGACCTCACGTTCTTAAGCCTATCTGGTTTAAGAACGTTCTTAATCCTATATGTTTTAGTCTTTATTTTATAATTATTCATATCACTAATAAGTATTATATTAACTACCTGGTTTAAACGCGAAACATATAATTTTTAATTTGTCATTAGTTAACTTTACAAAACTTTAATCGTAAATGATCACTAATAATCTTTCATAACTGTTTAATCCTAATCATTATTTTATCGCTATATATTTGTTAATGAGATTTTAATTTAAGTTATGTTCAATATGATACTAATTTAAATTCTGGTAGTTTAAGTTCGTCATACTAATTTTCCATTTCAAAAGATGGTTGATTCTATTTCCTAGTGTTGGATTGTCTATGTGTTCATAAATTTACAATAATTATTCCCTAATCTCTATCAGCTTCTAAGCATAATGTAATTGGTTAACCTATAATTTTTACTTCATATTATATACAAGGAAAACGAATCAATCAGACAATTAAATATTTTAGTTCTTGGTAGCTTTTAGTGATTAAGATTTATCTCACAACCTAACCCAATTCTAAACTAATCAAATTAACTAACTATCATCTATTATCTCCCATATATTATCTAATAGTGAGCTCTGATACCAAGTTGTGACGACCCAATTACTAAACCTACTTAGCTGTTAGGATTACAACCTAATTGAAACATCAAAACTATATTACCGATTTTAAGAATCATAATTACATAAAGTGCTAATAACAAAACTCAAACTCTCTGATATTATATAAATGAAAGTCTTTCGAGTATTAAGTATATATTAATGTGTGGTTTACAGATTAAAAAATACTACATGTAGTAAAAGATACACAAAAACACTAGATTCAATAAAGTTATAAGCTACGAAACAGATACCTTCGAGCGCTCCATTTCTTCTGATAATTGAAAATTGAAGTGGGAACAAGTGAGCACATCATCCCAAGGGGTGCTCAATGATAACGTATAACTCTCAAGTAATCACTAACATGGTTCACAATTCTAAAACAATAACAGTAATTCAAAGAATGATAACGAACTAAAGCATTCAACAATGTATGCATCCAGAAGCATGTGTTATCCAAACCTCGCCAAACTCATTGGAGAAGACGACGCAAGAACAACCCTAATCAATAATAATAACATCATCCACACAGAGCGCCCATACAAACCATGATTCAGAATATTACCATCAAGATCAGAAAGTCAGTCAATCAAGTATAATATGCATACGAGTGATTCCCCCAAATAAAATAGTATATATATATTAAAACGGAAGGGAATCCACCATACTAGGTAATATTCAAACGGAAGAGCATCCGCCCTACTATATTAAGACAATAAAATTAAAATAGGTAATATTCAGACAGAAGAGCATCTGCCCTACTAAGTAATATTGCCGACGGAAGACCATCCTCCTTACCTAACTTAGCAAGGAGACGTGGGGAAAACAGAGACACTCTTAGCAAGGGAAACGATTCAATGCATATCACACAACATGCTCATTCAGTTACATAAGAATTTGCTCAGAGATAACAAAGATTCATCATGCTCGCAAATAATGTAAACTTAATGATTACAAGAAGGTTATAGAGTTCCCACCAGATTCGATGACAATCCATGCATACCTCGAGATCCACGATCCACTGGTTCATCCTTTGAATCGATCGTTGTTAATAAAAACTAACTTTTAATCACACAAGATCTCTAAGAATCTAGCCAAATTGGTCACACAAGACTCATAACATAATTTCATAGAAGTTACAGTTATAAGCTAAGTGAACTATCTAATGGTTATACACCTTTCCATTATCTATCTTTAGCATATCGAAGGTCTACTAATTCAATTAGGTTGGTTCTATAGTTCATTTAATAAGTCTCATGAATATCTACAACTTTGTAGAAGGAACCGAAAGTTAATTCAGACAAAAAAGGTCCAATGCATCAAAATAAGAAAACTAAACCTAAGCCCAAGTCCATCAAACCAGCCCATTAATCTAAGGTCCATTCCACCAGAGTCAACTAACGGTCAATAACAGTCAAAGAAGTCAATTAACAATCCACGTCAAGTCAAAGTCCATGATCAAAGGTCAAGTGGTCAACGAGTCAATTGGAATTGGTCAACAATGCAACTAAGGTCAAGATAGGGAACTCACTGAGTCAACACAATCCAACTCAGTCAGATACATTGAGACAACTAAGCTGACTGGGCTGACTAACACACCATTGCATAGGCCAAAGCTTCTGTTGCACCATAATAGTACATCACCCTAACTCCAAAACTCTATTACAAACATTCTTCCAGCTCTTGACTAAACAACAACAATTCAATCAATCTAATTCATACACCAAATCTCAAATACAATAAAAGACTATGCCTACCTGCATTGCAGCTTTAAGCAACATCTAAATCAACTCAAACAACACATCCACCAAAGTGAGTCACCACCAATTACACCTGAACCCCACAGTTCAACTTCAAACTCCATACTCTAACCACTACAGCTAAGCCAATTCTCAACTCAGATACATCCATCCACCAAATTCAATACAACTTCATGTAAATTAGAACAACCCTCACCTACAGTTCTTATTTCAATTTAATACTGACTTAACCCCAAAACACAGACAACACCACCAGTCACAGATGTATCTCAATTCAAACAATCAACAAAAAACACAACCAGTTAATGAATCTGCCACCACTTACAGTACAAACAATAGCTAAAAATTCTCCTTGTAATTTAAATCCATATGTTCCTTCCATTTCTAATTGAAATTAATGATACAACTTCAACCAACCAGCAA
This sequence comes from Papaver somniferum, assembly GCF_003573695.1. Taxonomy (NCBI): domain Eukaryota; kingdom Viridiplantae; phylum Streptophyta; class Magnoliopsida; order Ranunculales; family Papaveraceae; genus Papaver; species Papaver somniferum. Next base: position 41,763,795 of record NC_039366.1, read on the forward strand.
TTATCCTTCATTACTCTTATCTACTACATACAATTCCCAACCCATTCATCTAACTCCCCTGCAGGAACATCTCATGACTCAACATCATCACAACTTGCACCTCAACTCATCGAAACCACCAACATACACAACATCCATTAACTTCTTCATTACAGTTTCAAAATTCATCTTCTCAAACGCAATTCAACAGATAATTCAACTCAACCACAAACAATCCATAACACCACAAGCATAACAATTCTATTTACTCACATCCAATCACTATTTCCATGACAGTTTCTATCGAACCTCAAATTCAGAAATCAAATCATCTAATTCAGAATAAGAAAATCTGGATCAAAGCTAGTTGGTTTACCTTCTATGGGTTTCCTGAGTTCATCAACTTCAGCACCACCATCAATTCTGCTTTTGGATTCTTCTTAAAAAATCCTAAGCGCTTCAATTTATCGATTAATCTTCCTCCCTGTAAATAAATCCTTTACTGAAATTGTAATTCGACTAATGATTCTTCTTTATGATTCAATTAACATAAAACTAGGGGTGTCAACGGGTCCGGGTCCTCCCGGGTATCAGTAGACCCGGACCCGGACCCTACTTATAAAGGTCGGATCCGGGTCCTAACGGTTCCGGGTCCGGTTCCTACACTTGTGGACCCAGAAGCGGACCCGTTTAAATACCCGGGTACCCGCCGGTCCCGGGTACCCATTGGGTCTTAAGAAAACTATTAAAAAAACCTCAAAAACTTAATATTTGTCTCTTTTTGGCTTGGATTTAAATAACTTTTATAAAATTTATTATTATTTCTTATTAATGTACTAAATAAAGATTAAATGTAAGAGAAAAATTTAAAACGAATAAAATATCAAAGCTAAAACTAGCAAAAACATGAATAAAAGTATGAATAAACGGGTACCCAACGGGTATTACCCGTTTGGACCCGTTTAGATTCGGGTCCAATCGGGTAATTACCCGTCGGGTCCTAAGTTGCTAATGGGTCAAATTTTAGGACCCGGAACCGGACCCAAATCTACCGGATCCGGTTCCGGTTCAGGGTAATGGGTACCCATTGACAGCCCTACATAAAACCCATCATCAATTACTCAATCAATTTCATTACCCAGGAGCCCTAGTCTTATTCTCACGATTTACAACATCATCTTCTTCTCCTTCCTGACTCAAAAAAGCAACACCTCCACCCTCTTCACCTTCACAACAACATCAATCGATTTTCTCAATCGATACACACGGAAAAACAGCAGGAGGAGAATAACAGAGACAAAACGGAGAAGTAGGAGGAAGAAGAATAAAAGAAAGAAGGAAGATGAACAAAGGAAATCAATGATTTCCTCGATCTGGTGTAGGTGATAAGGCCAAGGGTATTACTGGGAAACCCATTTTCTTAGATAAGGGCAGCCACAACGTGTCTATGTTGCAATAAAAGCGTTTATCCGAGAAATGACGATCGTACCATTCATACTAATCCAATGATCTTTTCTTCATCTGGTATCCGAATGACACGTTCGAGTAGCCCGTTCCACGTATCTTTTCGAGACCTATTTAGTGATACTAGTTTCGTATCTAAATCGTTGTTGGATTAATTTCTATTAATTAACGTTCGTGTTAAACTAATCGAGTCATTATCGGCTAAATCGTCTCTTAATCATCGCTAGACCAGTCAAATAGCGTTAACGAGCTTGAGGGTCCTTACAAGAATAGCGATATTGCCTGGATATCTTCCTGGTTTTTACACTGGTAAATTTATGGCGATGTTCCATAATCCTGATCGCGCAGCTCGACAATTGGGGTTTGACCAAAGGGTTCCTTCTCCTTTCCCCCTCCATTTAATTCTGATATCCCAGTGGTTCGTGCTAGCTTTGACCGCTTCGTCTTCAAGAGTGCAACTCGTCCAACCGATCGTGGGATCAGTTTTTATTTCCAACATCCTGTCTCGGACCGTCTTTTTGCTGTTTCTGAGGCGGCTCATGAATATCAGGGTTATATTCATCGGCGCGTGTTAAATTTTATTTTGCGTCAAACGTCCCCATCCGCAACTGGTTTATTATGATCTTAAGCAGTTGCATGTGTTTGGCCGTGTTAAGCTGAATGACAAAGTAGTGGAATAACACGGTTTTAAACCCGGTACTAAGGGTCGTTCCTTGGAACCATTGGTAACATCCTGGGATCCACCGGAGGGGCATGGACCTATAACTTCCTAGTAACTTGCATCTTTTTTAACTTTCTTTAAAAAAAAAAAAAAAGATTGATCAGAAAAGAGATGATATTCTCTTTGCGAAGAAAGTAACTTTCTGTAATTGTGTACATGTATCATTCTCGATCAAATAAATAAATAAAAATGAACTAAGTCAATGCTTATATAGTCACTTGTCCTTGTAATTTTCTACGTAAAAGAAGAAAAAGGAAAACTATGGTTTTAGTTAAAGTTCACAATTCAATGTAAAATATATGGTTTTATCTATTTCCCATCCCCATTTTTCCTAAATCTTATCCTATTTATGCAAATCCGATTTTGTTAAACTCTTCCTAGGTTGGGTAAACGATACATACTCTATGGAAAACTCTCATCTTCCCCAGCTACTTTCATCTAGCCAGAATTATCATCGCCGCCACACCCGTGTTGCTCGTGGACAAGATATGTATGCAAAATAAAAAAACGATCCACAAGTTATAACCCCAAAGGTGTCACTATCCATCACAAAAAACCCGCTAAAATAAAAGTAACACAAAAACCCCAAAAAAACAAAAGTAACACAAAAACCTCAAAGATTTTGATGAAACCTCATAGATTTTGACGAAACCAATTTTTGGTTTCATCATAAAATTTGATGAAACCAATTTTGAAATTTGGGATTTTTGTATCAATTTTTTAAAATTTGGGATTTTTGTATCAATTTTGTTTACGATTGAGTTTTAATGGATCCCAACATTTGAGTGGGGTTTTTGTACCACAAGTTTGGTCACCTTGGATTTTTATGACTAGTAAACAAACTAGTCATAAAAACCCAAGGTGACCAAACTTGTGGTACAAAAACTCCACTCAAATGTTGGGATCCATTAAAACTCCATCGTAAACAAAATTGATACAAAAGCCCCAAATTTTTAAAAATTGGTACAAAAACCCAAAATTTAAATGTTGGTTTCATCGTAAAATTTGGTGAAACCAAAATAAAATTTGATGAAACCAACCTTTAAATTTGGGGTTTTTGTGTTAATTTTGTTTTGATGAGGTTCTTGTGTTACTTTTGTTTTGATGTGTTTTTTGTGGAAGGATGGTGACATCTCTAAGGCTATAACTCGCGGACCGTTTGATAAAAAAAATAAAAACGGGAACTGTAGTTAACATGAGTTTAGGTAATTAATTTTTTCTTCCTTTATGGGACTTCGATTTTTGATTTGATGCGTTTAAATAAACTAAAATTGATAAATAAAAAAAAAGCATAAAATTTTCGCTGATTGTCACTATTACAATTAGGATTTTATTGTATTCAATATCCTGTTGTCTATTTGGTTCCAATTGTGTTAATTCTGGTATATAGTTTAAGGATAGAGACTATTAATAGAGCAGTTTTTGGCTGTCAAGTTTCCGTCTATTTTTTATCTAATTTTTTTCCCAGTTCATGCATAAGTTTCAAGTTTATGCTTAATGGAACTATCAATGGGAAGTTTAAAGATCCCTTACTAACTCTTTTGGTTATTTTGTGAGCATAAAATAATACTTGGTTTGTGATGGTGCATCCAAAAAATCTTATTTATGTGCTGCACCGATAGAGGATATATTAAGTCTATCTTGGACTTTCCTACTAATTACAATAAGGAGCTCGGTTTCTTCATAATTCAATTTTTGATGAGATCTCTCCATTTTTTTATTATAGGGGTTAAGGCGCCAAGCTCAACTTCTAAGACTCCAACTACTCAAGGATGATAAAATAGGAAGTACAACTCCAAATGGTGAACAGATTGAGGGTTAAGGAAATGATGTGAATTATCCTATCTCAAGACAGCTGAGATTATTCTTGAAATGTAGATGCAGGTGAATGTTATACATGTAACAACTTACATTCAGTATCACACCATAGTTTACGAATTTTACGAAAATGAATAGTCTTTATATAGTAACTTTCAATTCATGTCAGTTGTTTTTTTGTAGGTTTGTCATGGATGCATCGGGTTACAAATTTTTATTTGAACTCCACGTCGAGCACATTATGTGAACCTGATATGTGAAGTTAACGGTATGAGAAAGTTCACTTGGTGGTGGTTAGAACTAAATTACAGTCATTGACTACATATGAGGTTGATTGGAGGATAGTACCGAAAGATTTTGGGAGTATTGCTTGAATAGTGGATATGGAAGAAAAACACTTAATTATATCCTTTTGTACTATTGGAGGTATGTTAATTTTGGACCGACAGTGAGGCGCGAGCTGGTATTCAAGGGGTTTATATTATCCCATTTAACCGGCCTGACTGACAAGCGAATTCTTAACATTTATGCAAAATGAAGAAGAAACCTATGTAATATATGCCCAGTTCTATTGTTGTTGAATTTACATTCTATGTAGCAAGTGCTACTTTTTCTTTACCTTATTATACATTTGCAAGTTCATAACTTTGATTTGCCTTCTTAGGAAAGCATCAATTTTTTTACTCTGTTGATTTTTTTATATGTTACAGTAACCCTCAGTAGCAGTAAAGCTACAAGGGATGAGAATGTCAATTGTGAAGGCATGTACTGTGTACAAATGTTGAATTGATGTCTCTAATGGCAAAAAAAAAAAAAAAAATCCTACTGTATGACTTGATCCATGATAGCTCATGTATAATTTTACTAGCTATTTGACGCACTAATAGAATGACCGATTAAGATACCTTCTTTTCTTCTTCTCTTAACCATATTTTATTTTTTTTGTGTGAGGGAAGTCAAATCACACCAAACTAAAAACATGGTTGAAAGAAAAAAAAAATGATGTTGAATGGTTTTTGGGTCCGCCCAGTGTGTAGCATATATGTCATATGCATGTTTAAAAGCTACAATAAAATTTCAGGGTGAATACACATTTTGTTGTTGTAAATATTTTGTATAATTAACTTTCAAATTTTACAAATAGTAGCTCACGAATATATGAGTTTCCTTTGATGATGTGAGATTTCCTTCTCATATTTTCGTCAAATGGGATTTTATTATGTCATTAATTTCCCACGGTGACAACCCGAGAGAAACAAGCATGATTATGGCAGCAAAAAAAATGGTTTTGTCATGGTATCATCAGCAAACCAACTTCATCTAAATATTTAAACATTTAGGAGCGCTGAAATGATTTTGGTTTGACTTCTTCAGTATGGGCACTCCCAATTACTAAAGGCCAACTTATAAATCCGCAATGATTTGCTGTTGGTGGAGTTGAACCCGATTTGGCAACAGTAAAAACATGCGAAACTGATCAAAGTTTTGTAAGGCCAATGATAGTGGCACCTGATATGAAGCTATAGGAAGCACCTACCTACAATGGCTGTGAGCTCAGACACCAAATCAAAAATGTATTGGGACAGGGCGTGGCGAAGCGGAGCCACGTCAAATCAAAAATCCTAAGCATGCATCGGGACGGGGTGAGGCAAAGCCGAGCCACACCAAATCAAAGATCCTAAGCGACGAGGCGAGGCTAAGCCGAGTCACACCAAGTCCATAATCGCATGCATCGGGACGGGCGAGGCGAAGCCGAGCCACACCAAATCAATAATCCTAAGACTGTATCGGGACGGGACGAGGCGAAGCCGAGCCACACCAATTCAAAAATCCTAAGTGACGGGGGGAGGAAAACCCGAGCCACACCAAATAAAAAATGCACGACGGGGAGAGGCGAAGCTAAATCACACCAAACCAAGGAATTTGGTTAAATTGAATATAAAAAATGATGGGGGATGGTTTCGGGCCCGCCCGGTTCGTAGCACGGGCACAAAATCTAGATTAACATAGTTAATAGATTAGCACGGGGCGAGGCGAAACCGAGCCACACCAAATCAAAAATGCATCACGACTCCGCAGGCGAAGCCCCGCGACACCAAATAAAAAGATGCACGACTGGGGGAGGCGAAGCCCCGCGACACCAAATAAAAATATGCACAACGGGGTGAAGCGAAGCAGAGCCACACCAAATCAAAAATCCTAAACATCATTGGGACGGGTCGAGGAGAATCCGAGCCACACTAAATCAAAAATCCTAAGCATGCATCGGGATGGGGAAATGCGAAGCCGAGCTGCACCATATCAAAAATCCTAAGCGACAGGGCGAGGCGAAGCCCAGCGACACCAAATAAAAATGCACGACGGGGCGAGGCGATGCCACATCACACCAGGTGCGTAGCACGGGCATAAAATTTTGCACACCGACTAATAAAATTAGGGCCAAATTTTAAATTATTGGTTTTGAATTTAAGGGTCCAAGTCCAAAGACAATTTGAAATTGCTTAAGACAAATTCAGTTGTTTGTGTATGCCAAAATCCAAGAAATGATCTTATAGCTCATAAGCATAAACTAATGAAGTGATTGACCCACTTTATACACGTCCCTTTATGTCTATGTATATCATAATGACTGTTAAATCATTGTTTTGATTTCAAACAGTTACAAACGGGTAGACCTTATTCTGTATATGAGGTTTGTATAACTAATTAGGTTTATGAATCATTGTTTTCTAACTCTTATGTATTTGTTTTGGTTTTTGATTAGCATATGGTTTCTCAGGATTTGGGTGAAAAAGATCAGTGATCTAAAACAAAATCCATCATCATCATGTGCAGAACAATCTATTGATTAATAGATGTGTAGGTCTTCATGTTCATGATGGGGACAGGCGAGGCAAGGCGAAGACGAAGCCGAGCTTTACCAAATCAAAAATATGGTTAACAATGCCATTCTATTTGCAGTTGTAGATTGAATTGGCGAAGCAAGTTTGCGGCGCACGGGCACAAAATCTAGTACATAATAAAAGATGGATATGATTGGCTCGTGACACAACAACAACAACAAATTGTAAACTCGTTTCCTCACAAGTATGTTGGGTGAAGTTTGTCCCTCCTAAAGTGAAATTTTTCATCTGATATGTGGTGCACATTGCGGTTCCGATAATGGACAACCTGCTAAAAAGAGTTTGCACATTCGAAGAAACAAACTGCCGTTTACGCAACAATCAGATGGAGAGTGTGTACCATCTACTATATTACTGCAACTTCTCAAACAAAGTTCGGCAATATTTCATTTCTCAGTTTGGGATCACTTGGAATTATAAACCAACTATTCAGGAGCACATTGAGCATTGATCTGAAAACAAATTAAGGTAAAAAACTGGGAAGGAAAATATAGATAAGCTATTCCGGATGCAATCATATGGACTCTATGGAATGAAAGGAACAAGAGGGTGATTGCAAAAAATAGATCTAGAAATAAAGAGGAAATGATAAATGAGGTGAAAAAACTCATTTTTCAATGGGGTTTAATTCTAAAATGGTTCTCATCAACTACTTTTAGAAACTTAGTAACCAACTGGGATGTGATTTTAAGTTACAATTAGGGAGTTGGATTAGTATTTTGGCTAAATATTTTCGTCTTAGTTTTTCTTGTGCTCATTCTTTTTATTTATTTATTTGCAATAAAAATTTACATTTTATCTTCAGAAAAAAAAAAATAGAGAAAAAAAAGTATAGAGTTAAATCATGCTACGTTCAGTTATATTCATGCTTTGTTTGAGAACACTATCAAACAAGTTTTTGAATCATGGCTTAATACCCTCCCACCTTTATGCATAAGTGATTTTCCAAGTTACATTCACAATTGGATTTAATTTTCAGTTTTCACCATCTTCCTCGATGTTTTAGAATTTTTTACACTTCTGATATCACCCTTTGCTGCGCATACATATATGCGACCTAAGGTTTCAAAGTAATGGAGTTTTATACACATATACCACAAAAGATATTATTCACCGTCTTATTCATATTTGTCGTCCTATTTCGAATGCTAAAGATTCCATACCAAGTGTCGACAAATGATATATCGCCTTTTGTTTAGTGCATAATTGAATAAATAATTTTGAAGTATTAGTTTTCATTTATTTTTCATACCATCAATAGTTATTTTGGTCCCCTTCTTCAATGAACTCACATTTGTTTGTATTGGTGGTTTTGAGTGTGTACTTTAGATTAAAAAGGTTTTACCTAGCTAACCATAGATTTCTCGTATGAATTTTCCGGGTTTTTATGTTTTTATAAACCTATCCAATATGTTTGGTAGTTCGTGTAACATCATTTTTTTAGTATTTCGTACCTTTTCTTGTCAATAAATTTCCAACTTTTTATTTTGTTTGCCACATCAATCAGTCAACTGAGGCCTAGCCTGAAATAGAATCCATGATACATTTTGTTAAGGATATGCCATTGAATGTGTCTATATCGGCTCAACCAACAATCATTGTAGAATAAAAGAAGTCTGCTTTCATCTGATATTCTCAAGTCTCCCTAGTATACGTCTTCCATTATGTACGAGGAGTTTTTGAAGTCGCAAAACTCTGCAAAACCAAACTGTGTATATATACGATGTAATTTATTTATGTTAAATCAATATGAAAGAATATTTTCATAAATAAGTTTTGATTTGGTATCACGCCAATTGATTCTTAACTACTCCATACAAAACCATAAACTTTTTATCCTTCAACATCAATGGTTGTTGAAACCTCAATACTACAACAACTTCACATTACCATGTGATTAATGTCGAATTGTAAAACACAAACTACCTACTGAGGATCACATTTAAACCTCTTTAGAAAGGCTAAAATCTATAAGGATAAGTTAGTGGGATCACTCCAATTCCCCCACGTCATGGTTTTTAATCGTGAAACGGATCGTGAATCGTTTTTTTATTTTTAAGAATCATTTCGTATGTTGAATCGTGAATCGACGATTCATGGTTGATATTTGAATCGTTTATCAATAAATAATTAAATTTTATGAAGTAGTTTAGTTAGATCACATGTATTTTCCAAGTTTTGTTATAAAATTAATATAGTTTTAATATATTTCAAAAACAAACACCGTGGCGCAGTGGTTAAGAGTGCGTACGAGTGTATTGGAGGTCTGTTTTCGATTTCAAACAATCACTTTTCATTTTTTATACTTGTTTTAAGGAATTAGAATTTGACAGAAAGTTGTGAATCTTTTTCATTTTTTACACTTGTTTTAAGGAAATTAAAATTTGACGAAAAGTTGTGAATCGCATAAAAAAAGACAATTTTCACGATTTAGTGAATATTCAATTCACCAGCATGAGTCGAATCTAAACGTTAGAAGTTGATTCAAATCGTACGAGTCAACCCGTGACTCGTACGATTTTTAAAACTATGTCCCACGTACCTTACCCAATTCACAAACAATAATCCCAAAATATGTGAATAAGCATGATCAAATTTTTTTTATGGTTAGTTTCATCACTAACATAAACTGCTCTAGGAAAGCATGTTGGACACAAAACCTCTCGAGTTGTATGGTTGAGAATTGAGAATCGATGTGCATCACAGAAAAAGGCACACATGATGCATCTTCGGAAAGAACTACACAATTTTAGAAAAGGTAATAAATCAATGCATGAATATCATTTTAAGTGTAAAAATAATTTTGATGATGTGGAAGCTTCCGGTAACTGATGAGTGCCAAATAATGTATATATTTATCCCTTTTTGTTGGCATTTAACTCATCTTTTGTGCAGTAATTCTACATTTTATCCCATATTCTGTATTTTCATTGTTTTCAAGAATAAATATTTTTCTTACTTAATTTTGCATTTTTAGGTAGTAAATAAAGTCTGGATGACTTGCGAGCGGAAAAGAGCTGAAGAGTGGTGAAAAGCCAGGAGGAATTACGCAAGGAAGCCGCAAAGAATGGTGCGCACACGTCCAAAAAGCTAGGAATGGGCTCAAGAAGGAAGAATTGTTCTTAAAGAAGATATGGGCTTGGCATACCCAAAGCCCAAAACCCTTACCCAAACCCATTTTCTATATCCATACCCGCCTCCATCTTCAGCCGTCAGATTAGATTACATCTGCATCCGACGGTCGCTTCATCACAGTGCATCAAACTCTGAAGCTCTTGTCTAACACTACAGCACCTAACTCCATCTGGAGCCATCAGTTTTGTTGTGTCTCACAATCCTACGGTCGCTGCAAGCATCGCCATCTCAGCCGATAGATTCGATCCAGATGTGTCGATCCAACGCTTTAACTCACTGGACATCGAATTCTGATACATCCGCTCAACACCCTAATACCTAACCCTATTCCTACCCAACCAAACACCCCCCTCACTCTTTTTCATCGACTCCATCTTCTCTTTCTCCCCTCACCTCCTCTGCAACCTCCATGTCCGCCACCATCTCCTCCACCTGCTATCCCATCTGCTCCACCATCACCACCATAAGTACCACAGCGTCAAACAATGATAACCCATCATTGTTCCCCTCTCCCTAGTCCATCTACTTTACTTATTCCACACATTTTCAACCGAAACCCTAAAGTGTGAAATAGGTAAATTAGGTCGATCTAGAGGCAAATTGAAGGTATGGGAAGCAACAGAAGACTAATTCTAAGCATGGGTCGAAGTTTGATTGGAGTCAGAGATTAGGTAAATTTCTAATTTTAATTTCTAAAACCCTAATTTTTCTGATTTGGGAATTTTTTGGGGGAAATCAATTGAATGTTAAATTGAGGTATGGGTTAGTCTATTAGGGTTGTTATCAACATTAGGTAGGATTATTGTGATTTAATTTTGATTTTCACCAAACCCTAATGGGGACTGTTTTGGTCCTGTTTTGGGGGAATTGATTGTAACTATAAATATGGGCTGTGGGTGTGATGTGAAGGTATGCTGGAATAGCCAGTGTCCAGAACTTTAATGTTCTGCATATGTTCATGTTCTGTTTTGTGTAATGTTCCCTGTTGTTAATGTGATGTTCCCTGTTTTTGTGTAATGTTCCCTGTTTTAATATCCTGTTGTTGTTGTTGTTAATGTGATGTTTTTGTGTTGTTCCTGTTAATCATGTGTTGTTCTATCTGTTTTCTCATGTTCTGAGTTCACTGCTGAGGCTCAGATAAAGCTTTAGTGGACTGTTAGATAGTGGAATGTTAGGTTAGAGCCTTAGTGCAGTGTTTTGCTTGTGCAATGGGAAGAAATTAGTGCTCTGGTATGCCTGTGATTGACTGTGCTGTCAAAAGACAGTCAATACTAGGGGCATATCAGTGAGCAAGCTAATTTTCCTCCCATTCTAGATGTATGCATAGGATTTTCAACTCAACCTAGGATCACATTGTTTGGCTAGGACACAAGGGTGGATTCAAAGCCTTAGCTTAACCCACAATCTGTTTTTACAGTCACTTGCAACTCTAATTCTGTTATTCTTATTGCTCAGTTGAGTTTTCCTTGCTGTTTTATTTAGCTTTTGCACTTCACATCTTGTTGTGCACTGAAATCAGTGCACTGCCTGCCATTGCCCTTGGCTTAGGCCTTGGTTCTTTCTCTTTGCTTTATTTCACTACCATCTTCATTGCTTTGTAAATATCACAGTTTCACTGCCACTATTTGCTCTTTCTTCTCTTTTGTTTCTCCTGTTCTTGTTACTGCATTCACTGCCTAGTGCTCTGCTGCCTTGTTCTCCCCCAGCTGCTTCTGCTGTTGCTAAAACCACTGCTGCTGCTGCTGCAACTGAGCTTGGCTCAGCTAAGACCATAGTTCAGGTTAAGGCCTAAGGCCCAGTTCATTGTAATCAAAGCCCAGTTTCATCACAAAAGCCCACTGTGGACTTAATCAAAGCACAGGTGAAACATTAAAGCCAAATTCACAGTCACTGTTAGCCCAAGGCCCAGTGCAATTCCAAAGGCTAAAAGCCCAGGTTCATAGCTAAAAAGCCTAGCTCCAGCTAAGGCCCAAATCATTCAAAGGCCCAAGGCCTAAAGCACTTCACCATTACAAACAAACCCACTAAGCCCAATTTACTCAAAGGGTATTCAAAGCCCAACAGTTCCAAAGGGTATTCATAACCCATTGGTACCACAACCCTTTGATACCTAAAGCCCAATAGTCAACTAGAACCCAAAATAGCTAAACACTACAAAACACCCCCAGTCTCTGTGGATCGACCCGTACTTGCACGAGCTATAACTGACGACCGTGCACTTGCGGTATTACTGTAGGCCCGCGTTTCATTTCACTTCAATTTTACACGCTGACCCGGGTTCACCAGTAACGCATTCACTAAAAAAGATATGCAGGAGTCTATTCTAAATGGCCTACATCAGTCTTATTATCCCTTTATAACTTCAATGCGCACTGCAACAAAATTGGACATGAACACCTTCTAAGTTGTGGTATGAGATTGGTGCAACAACTAGCGTTTATTCAACAACCACTAGCTAATGTTGCTACTAGCTTCAATGGTACGACAAGTGATAACTAGTATCCAAGGCCTGATCAAAGAAGAAATCAAAATCAAGTTAACCCGAGACCACCAAATGATCCCACAAATTACAACAATCAAGCTTCAAAAGGACCTTATCGGCTATATGCTCGAAGAAATCATGAAGCACTGAACCGTTGGTTTCGTTATGACAAAGATTTTGTCCCTAGACAGCCAAGAAGACCTACTGCTTTTTTTGCTTTACCTGGAGGACCCACTGACAATAATTGGGTCACAGACGCTGGAGGTACACAACATCTTACTACAGATCTGAATAACCTCAATATCAGGCATGAATATGATGGACATAAACTGTGCAAGTTGGTAAGGGTAATGATTTAGATATAGTGAATGCTGGTAATGCTCTTTCAAATTGAATAATAGACTTTATCATCTTAATAATGTTTACCATGTACCTCAAATGAAAGCAAATATATTATCAGTTACTCAGTTTTGTAAGGATAATAATGTTTACTTTGAGTTTTATTTATCCTTTTTTGTTGTGAAGGGCCTCCACACTGGGAAAATAAAACTGCTTGGAAAGAATATGAATTGGTTGTACAGGTTTGATGCTGCTCGAGAGATAGACTGTAGAGTCCCACCATCATCTTACATTACTTACATAAACTATTCCTCTATGGCATCAGCGTTTAGGGCATCCGAATCTCTGCACTGTCCAGAAAATAATTAGAAATCATTTTGTCATTCATGCCATTTGAGGAAAAGTAAGAAACTTCGTTTTCCTACAAGAAAAACACTTTATGATAAACCTTTGAGTTTACTTGTATCAGATCTAAGGGTTTCTCCAACTCTTTCTAAAAATGGATACCATTATTATTTGTTGCTTATCGATACTTATTCACATCATACTTGGATATATCCTCTAGCTAGGAAGTCTGATTCTTTACCAACTTTTGTTCATTTCAAAAAGCAAATCGAAAAACTAACTGATTTCAAAATAAAAGTCTTCCAATTTAATAATGGTGGTGAATACCAAAAGTTCACAACCTTTTTAAATGATTATGGAGTCATACACAGATTCACATGTCCCCATACACCTCCACAAAATGACCTGGCAGAACGACGACAAAAACATATTGTTGAATCAGGTCTATCTCTATTATTTCATGCATCTACGCCACAATCATTTTGGTTAGATGTTTCCACAATAATTTTCTATCTTATAAATAGGCTGCTTGCTTAACAAACACAAAATAAAAATCCACTAAAGCACTTATTCAATAAACAACCAGATTTCTCATTTCTTAAATTATTTGGGTGTCTATACTACCCTTGTTTACATACATACAACTCCAACAAGTTGGAAACAAGGTCTTTACCATCAATCTTGTTATAGGGCCGACAAATTTTATTAGAGGGGCAGCATCTAATAGGACAAAAAGGGTCATTACATGGTAATTTGAAGTGCCCCTTATCCAAAAACTGAAAATGACTAATTAACCCTTACATAGTTTAGTATTGATAATCTAGTTTAGTGTTGATAATCTAGTTTAGTGTTAATGATTAATTTTCACTTATATTAACTCTAAATCAAAACAAAATCAGATTTTTAGAGTTTAAAAATAAATTCCATTTTTTTACATTTTCAGAGTGATCGCAGTTGTATGCGTCAAAAATAATTTAACTTTCTCAATCTACTAAATATAAATATAGTATGGGGTAAGAAAGAGTTCGTTCCCACAGAGAGGCTTTTATTGTTATAAAATTTCAGTTTCTTAGTAACCAAGGGGGGATTTTGTTTTAACAAAGCAATAAAAGTAATTGAAAGCAATAAAATAATTTGAATAATCAATGAGGAGAAGATATTGGTCACGGGATAGTATTATTCACAAACATGTATTTTCATCAATGACTAGAATTGATATTTTAATCTCTCATTTATTAAAAGTCCTAGGATATCTTGATCGCAAGAGTATCCCGTTTATTTCCCGATTTTATCACAAACAACATTAAAAAATGCTATTGTGAAATCTACCTAGAAAGCAACCTAAAGTGTAAAAGCACAATTAAGTTTAACTCCCTAAGAGCAATAAGTTCTATGAAATAAGACTAATCAACGCAAACGAATGTGTAAAAGCACTAATTCGTTTAAACAAAGGTTATGATTCATATGTGACTAGTAGGATATATCACTACAAGCATTACTCACATTTATGCTACTTGTAATCAGGAATTTATCATTTTTTCATATAATAAAACCTAATCTAGCAATAGATATGAAGACCAATCTAATTGATTCCGGACTCAATCAAACTAGCACCCAAATCATGCAACAATATTAACAATGAAACATAAACAATAAAGTTGAGACAAAACTAATCCATTGATTTAAATAACATGTTGGAAATCAACTTTATCCCATAACCAATAATATGTGTTTATCTACTCATAGCTTTTGAGTTCATCATAATCATAATCAAAAATAAATTGAAGAAGATGAAAAATAAACGAAAGCAAACCCTAGTAGAATCCCGCTCTCCAAAGTTTCAAGTAGAAAAATACGTGATCCCCCAAGGAAGTAGAAAACTTTCCTTTTGTAGCATTTCTCCAACTTCTAAAATTAGGTCTTATCTCCAAAAGTCCAATACAAAGATGTCCACTAAGCCCATATATGAGAAATACCCATACAGAAAATATGCTCCAAAAGTGGTCGTCGGAAAGCTGGTAAAGTGGTCGGAACTTGGCCGGCTAAAGTATTTCAGGTGACCGAAAAAGTCCACTCGGTCACCGGTCAGTCAATCGAGTCAACTTAGTCAAAGTCACCGAGTCAAACCGGGTCACATGAGTCAGGTTGTCTAGTCAGAGTCTAACAAGCCTGACTGGTCTAACTGGTCATGGCCTAAGCCATTTTGCAGGCCATCTTGCCAGGCCAACCACTGTTGCACCATAGTGATGCATTACTGCTTCAGCTCCTGCACTGGTTCAAACTCAACCCATTTAAATCACCATAGCTTGCTTCCATCTCAACTGCAATCCCAATAATTCACCTGCAATTTCTCCAATCATAACAACAGCTACAATTCATTCCTTAGCTGCTCAATTGCACCACTGGAGTAACACTCATGCAACCTGAACTGCATTCAACCCTCATGCTTGAACTGCAACAACTTGAACTGCATTCAACCCTCATGCTTCCTCTCCTCTGTGACGACTACCAAATTGCAGCTGAACATGCCTGTGAGGTCATTGCATGTACCCTAGGCATACATCTAAACCAGTACTTCCATATGTTCTCATCATCTCAGCCATCAAACGACATCACCTACAATTTCAGCTCACAACTTCAAACACCAACAACACTTATATGTTCCTCATCACCAGCTTCACTAACCCCAAGCACAAACAACCTGAGCAGCAACTCCACTTCTAATGCACTCAGCTACCAACTGCAATATTAACTCCTAATATACGTCTAACTGAGCATCAATAGCCGCTTCGTCACCATTAACTCAGCATCTGCAGCTTCATCCTTCAGGGATCAGTTAACTCAGCTGATTCTTGAGCCATTTCTCTGTTATACTCAAAACCCCATCTTGCCTTCGAACTTCAACTGCTCGTTACTTCAGCAATCTCCAGTTTCAGTCACAATCCCTTGTAAACTCAGCTTCTATCAGACCCACTTCTCCTTATCAGTCTCTCTTAGTATCAACTGCCTAACCATCTTCATTAGCAAATCAACACACACAGCTTCCCCAGTTCAGCTGCATTGCAACACAGCACAACCAACATAGGCAAAAATCTCAACTTCAAAACCCATTGTCTCAAGACCACAATCCCTGCTCTCGACTGCACATGCCACCTTCCAGTTTCCTGCAATCACTGGACCTGCAAATCTGTAGTACCTAACATACATCTAGGTCAGTACTTTCTTCTCATTCTTCTTAAACCTGAACTGCAACTTAACATCACCATCAGTTCACGGTAGTAACACTAACTTCCTGTATCTTTCTCAGCCCACCAAACTCCAGCAGCAACACAATCAACATTTATTCAACCATCACCAGTTACTGCACTTGCAAGCCAACAGCAACTTCATTACCATCCATCTCAGGCACCAAATCCATCTTCCTGTCACCTGAATCCACCTCAAGAAACAAACCCCTCTTTGAATCAATCTCTGCAAGACAGGAACCAACAACATACAACCCTAGTTTTCTAATTTCTTCTCCCAGCCATTCACCCATGAATCGATTGAGACTTGAATCAGAGTTGAACCCATTGTCTCTTGATCATTACAGATCTCAAGCCTTGTTAATTTCTCTATTCAACTCAAACACTGCAAAACCCTTCTTTTACTGATTCTTCAATCTGAGAACATCACCAAACCTTCTCAGATTCAATTGACAACAGATCTTCTTCTTAATCTTCTCTGAATTCAGGAAACACTTGAAATATCTCTGCCTGGTTCAATTGGATCTCCAGCAGAGCCAATATTCTCTCAATTTCGGTTTCATCTCTCAAATCTCAATTTTCTCTTACAGTAGCAGCCGTAACTCCTCTCTGAAATTCATACCAAATGGTTGAGAGAGATACTACCCTTGACTTTAGGGTTATGGTAATGATAAAAATTACTTCAAGCACCCAGACTCGGATAAGGGCTATGCAATTGTCACTTGGCCTGTCAGTTTCTTAGAACTGACTGCCTATTCGATCTCTTGCTCAACTGTCAGTTGTGGGGAACTGACTGTTGATTCTTCCGCTTTCTTGCTGCGCACTTAGTTGGCTCCGAACATCACTTGCAAGTGCATTGAGCTTTTTTCCCTTTAGGCTCCAAATGAACGTTTTCTCCTTCTTTTGCTCATAATGACTCCATTGCACCTGATAACTCAAAAGTGAACATAAGATACATATTTTACAAGAGAAATGGCAAAGAAAGTATAAACAATAGATATAAAATTAGGTGTTGTATTAAATTCCCCCACATTTAGACTTTGCTAGTCCTCGAGCAAATCAAACAAAACTTATTTTAAAGGATACAAACAACTCCCGTGAGGGTTTACTAGAGAAATATACCCACAAAACCTACTTTTCCAACTTACTAGTTCTCCGTAATGATAGCATCCAACGCACTAAGAAGACATAAAGATTCTGCACACTAGTCATAAGAAGTTAGGCACATGTATGAACATAATCTCATCCTTAAAAGTTGAGAGAGAAATAACCATCCCTTATCGAAAGAAATTCGGGTTCAGAGTGATCAAAAGTCTCGACTCTGCCTCACAAGAAAGGGTTTTATGAAGTTTCTCTCAATAATAAACAACTTTTTATGGGTCACACATGTGTCCATGTAGGAATGAAGAGAGAATCCTGAGACACCTTGAATGGTAGGAAGGCAAAAACCCTCCGAATTGTTTTGAAAACCCACATCTTTTATTCATTTTGAAAATCCTTTTTATGACGATCTCTAAGAAAGGAAATCAACCACTTAACGAAGGTGGGAATATGCTTACTTACCTCGTTATCCGTTCCTCGTGCAGTTAGCACCACTCTCACATAATCCATATAAACGTCTTCGGTCTTCAACTCGTGATGATGAAATCTTGAACTTCGTAGAATCTTGACAATGTGATTCTTTCCTCTAATTCTTTGTTGCTTGAAACCTCATTATGAAAATTTCTTCTTCCATTGGCTTTATTGAATGAATGCAAAACCAAAAACGAACTAAACAAACCAAAATATGATGCAATAAATATTTTTTTTTTATAAGATGCAAGATAAATAAAGTAAATACAAAATGAAAACAAACAAAATATTAAAACTAATGATGAACCTAATAAAATTGTCTCTTGTCTTTTTTTTTTTTTTTTAACAAGGGACCTAATATAATGATGACCATGTCCCAAGTTTTTTTTTTAGACAAGAGAAAATAAAATACAAATTAACAAATAAAAATAAAGATAAAATAAAATACAAAGGCCACGGTGTAAGTACTTTACCGCTCGATTCTTCACAACTTGTATGTCTCGATATCATAAACTTCTTGACTCTCATCTTGATAATATTCGTCTTGTACGATAGTCTTCAACTTGTAAAAATTCTGCTCCTTGTCTTGTTGCTTTACTTGAATCTGAAATTTGCTCATTTCTGTACTGTTGCTTGTAAACCTAGAACGTCTTCAACTTTCCTTCGAACTTGTGATGCTCCTCTTGTTGATGATGATGGTGTTTCTATGGACTTGTTGGTGTAGAGAGAGATAAAGTGGATGGTGCTAACTGCGAACAAGATTACAAGTGGTATGTAAGTTAGCAATTCGATGTCACCATTCATGATTGATAAAATAGCACTCAAGAGATCAAAATAGTGCTTCTATTAGTGGGGGGTTGGGTAGCTCATCATTCTACCCGGAGTTTACGTACGGTGACACACACTCTAAAAGTACATATTTAGACAGGTACAAAAAATAGAAGGTCGGTGCCTCTCATGATGTAACATGGGTAGTCTCCACTATAGGGGATCAAAAATCTAATACCGAATTCAGTCTGCACCTCATTTGCCACTGGGATGGTTAAATCCAACTTTAACTCTCATACAAGTAAGAAACCCGATCATGTTCTCTGTCATCTCTAAGTTCAGTCACTCTTATGAGAATCTCGATGTAATCTTAGCGACATGTATACTATGTGACTCTAAACTAACTACAAGTTGGAGTTTTCTTATTCACTATTTTACACAAAAGTCGAAAATTTTGAAAAATTTACAATGCAAATGCAACCACTCCCCCACACTTAAACATTACATTGTCCTCAATGTAAATTGAATCGTCCAAAGAAAGTCAAGGTGGGAAATGCTAACATGATAATGATAAGAAATCAGAAAAAAATAAATGCAAGACAAGAAAAACTAAAAACAAGACAAGAAATACTCATCCTATGAGTTGCCTCCCATTTAGCGCTTGGTTTAAAGTCGTCAGCCCGACTATCTCCTTGCTTTCTATGCCTCCTCCAGAGGGAGTGCATCCACAAAGTTAGCTCCTTCCACCACTTCGGAAGTGAAGTTCTCATAATATGGTTTCAAACGGTTCCCATTAACTTTAAGTTCTTTTCCTGTAGCTATGCTACGAATTCCCACTACACCATGAGAAAACACATTAGTAACAATGAAAGGTCTAATCCATCGTGAACTTAATTTACCCGGAAATAAATGCAAGAGAGAATTAAACAAAAGCACTTTCTGCCCAATGCAATTTTTTTTTCCTAGAAATCATGTTATCATGAAATGCTTTCGCCTTTTCCTTATAAATGCGCGAGCTTTCAAATGCATCATTGCGGAGCTCCTATAGATCTTGGAGTTGTAACTTCCTTTGCTTTCCAACCCCATCCATCTCAATATTGCATTGCTTAATATCCCAAAACGCCTTATGCTCAATTTCAACGGGTAAATGGCAAGGTTTACCATACACAAGCTTAAAGGGAGACATCCTGATAGGTGTCTTGTATGCAGTTCTATAAGCCCACAAATCATCATTAAGTCGCATGCTCCAATCTTTCCTTGTTGGGTTCACCGTCTTTTCTAGAATGGATTTCACCTCCCGGTTAGACACCTCGGCTTGTCCATTTGTTTGGGGATGATAAGGTGTTACAATCTTATGCGACACATTGTACTTCTTCAACAAGGTTTGTAAGATCCTGTTTTGAAGTGAGAACCCCCATCGCTAATTATGGCTCTTGGAATTCCAAACCTTGCAAAGATATTAGCTTGCAAAAAATCTGAAACCACTTTAGAATCATTAGTAGGGGTGGCCTTAGCTTCCACCCATTTCGAGACATAATCAACAACAAGTAAGATATAAAAATTCCCATGAGAG
This sequence comes from Papaver somniferum, assembly GCF_003573695.1. Taxonomy (NCBI): domain Eukaryota; kingdom Viridiplantae; phylum Streptophyta; class Magnoliopsida; order Ranunculales; family Papaveraceae; genus Papaver; species Papaver somniferum. The sequence goes on from NC_039366.1 coordinate 41,784,139, forward strand.
TTGACAAAAGGACCCATAAAATCAATACCCCATACATCGAAAACTTCAACAAATTGAATAAAAGTTTGTGGCATTTGATTTCGGGCACCTAGATTGCCTGTTCTTTGGCACCTATCACAAGTTGTACAAAATGTATACGCATCCTTGAACAAGGTTGTCCAATAGAAACCGCTTTCAAGTACCTTGTAAGCGGTTCTCTTACTCCCAAAATGTCCTCCACAAGCATAGGAGTGACAAAAAGACAAGATATAATTAAATTCATATTCGGGAACACACCTTCGTAATACTTGGTTGCTACCTTGTTTCCATAAGTATGGATCATCCCATATGTATTGGTTCCCTAACCTCTTAAGTTTGTCCCTCTCAGCACGAGACAAGTTCTTTGGGATTTGTTTAGACACCAAGTGATTGACAATATCGACATACCATGGTTCTCCAAAGGCAATTGAGAATAGTTGCTCATCCGGGAAACTTTCACGCAACGGGATAGCTTCCTTGTCCACAGCAAGACGGCTCAACTGATCCGCAACGGTGTTTTCAATTCCTTTCTTGTTTTTGATTTCAATATCAAACTCTTGCAAGAGTAAGATACACCGTATAAGCCTCTGTTTCGCTTCTTTCTTCATTAGCAAGTACCTAAGTGCTGCATGATCAGAAAAGACAACAACTTTTGTACCAATTAAATAAGAGCGAAACTTTTCCAAAGCAAAAACAATAGTCAATAACTCTTTTTCAGTGGTTGTGTAGTTTTGTTGGGCCTCATTTAACGTTCTAGAAGCATAATAAATAACATGAGGTATCTTCCCCACACGTTGCCCAAGCACCGCACCAACCGCATAGTCACTTGCATCACACATGAGCTCAAAAGGCTTGCTCCAATCCGGTGGTTTAATGATATGGGATGAAATCAAAAGTTCTTTCAAACGATTGAATGCCGCCATACACTTTTCATCAAAGTTAAAAACCACATCTTTTTGCAATAAGTTGCAAAGTGGTGATGCTATCTTGGAAAAATCCTTGATAAATCTACGATAAAAACATGCATGACCAAGAAAAGAGCGTATCTCCTTCACCGTAGTGGGAGGGGTTAAAGCACGAATAAGGTCTATTTTAGATTTATCGACTTCCAAGCCTTTAGAAGATAGTATATGGCCTAAAACTATGCCATGAGTTACCATGAAATAGCATTTCTCCCAATTTAGCACAAGATTTGTTTCAACACATCGTTCAAAGATTAATGACAAGTTGTGCAAGCAAAGGTCAAATGAATCACCAAAGACACTAAAGTCATCCATAAACACTTCGATTATGTTTTCAACATATTCTGAGAAGATACTTACAATACACCTTTGAAAGGTAGCTGGAGCATTGCACAAGCAAAAATGCATCCTTCTATAAGCAAAAGTACCGAAAGGACAAGTGAAAGTGGTTTTCTCTTGATCTTCCGGCGCTATCATAATCTGATTGTAACCTGAATAACCATCAAGGAAGCAATAATAAGAATGTCCAGCTAAACGTTCAAGCATTTGATCAATAAAAGGCAATAGAAAATGATCCTTCCTAGTGGTGGTATTGAATTTCCTGTAATCAATACAAACCCTCCAACCGGTTTGCACACGAGTTGGGGCAAGTTCATTCTTATCATTCTCCACCACCGTCACACCTGATTTCTTTGGTACTACGTGTACCGGGCTCACCCACTTGCTATCGGGTATGGGGTAGATAACACCCACGTCCAAAAGCTTTAGTATCTCATTTTTCACAACTTCCATCATAGGAGGGTTCAAACGACGTTGCACATCCCTTGTAGGCTTTGCATCTTCCTCCAAACGGATTTTATGCATACATACGGCAGGGCTTATACCCTTGATATCGGCAATTGTCCATCCTATGGCCGTCTTGTACTTCCTTAGCACCCTTAGAAGTTTTTGCTCCTGTAATTCACTAAGCTTGTTAGAAACAATCACAGGTAAATCTTCCTTGTCACCCAAGTACAAGTACTTTAGGTGATCGGGAAGAGGTTTCAATTCTAACTTTGGAGATTTAACAATGGAAGGTACAAGCTTTTCATCACTGCATGGTAAAGAAAAAAAGAGATATTATGAGTTTGGCATCCTTGTAGTGAATTAAGATCAAGGGCTTCCTTGACTTCATTACCACACTCTACACCATTATCCATGGATGTAGTAAAACGGTTTCCAAAGCATCATCACCATTCAATTCAAACATTGTTGTGCCAATGTATCCATAACATCAATGGAGAAACAAGAGTGGACATCACTAGGATATCTCATCGTCTCGAAAATGTTGAAACGTATTGTTTCTCCATCAAACTCCATAGTTAGCGTTCCCTTGTCCACATCAATAATGGTTTTCGCCGTTTCATGAAGGGACGCCCAAGTAGCAATGGAAGAGACGAGTCCGGTGACCCTTCATTCATCTCTAACACGCAAAAGTCAGCTGGAAATACAATTGATTAACCTGCACAAGAACATCCTCAACAATACCCATTGGGTAAACATTAGACGATCGGCTAATTGCAATACAATTCCAGCCTTTTTAAGAGGACCTAACTCAAGTGAATTGTACATAGATGCAGGCATAACATTAACGGATGCACCTAAATCCAACATAGCTTTGTTAAATGTGGTGTTACCAATTGTGACTGGAATGTCAAAGCTACCGGGATCCTTACATTTCAGTGGGAGTTTGTGTTGTAAGATTGCCGAAGCATTCTCCCCCACACTTAGCACTTCATTACCTTTGAGCCTTTGCTTATTGGTACACAAGTCCTTCAACACTTTCGCATACTTGGGAACTTGCTTGATAGCATCAATGAGTGGTATGTTCACATGAATCTTCTTTAGAACGTCTAAAATCTCCTTTTCTAGTTCCGCCTTCTTGGAACTTGCAAATCTGCGAGGAAAAGGTAAAGGAGGAACATAAGTAGAAACCGGAGTTTTAGAGTTAGGAATAGGTACCTCGGGTGTTTGGGGAATTTCATCCCTCTTTCCTCCAAAACCGGCTCCTTTGGTGTTTCCACCTTCCCGAATCAGTAACTCGGGTTGCACAAGTTGTGTACCACTTCTCAACGTAATAGCATTGACACCCTCTTTTGGGTTGATAGGTTGAGAAGGGAGTTTCCCACTATTTTGTGCCTTCAACTTGTTTATATCAATCGCCATGGAGCCCATTTGTGTCTGCAACTCCTTGATAGCACTCTTAGTTTCTTGTTGACTTTCCTTAAACATGGTAGAAATGCCTTGCATAAAAGTTTGAAGCTTTGCATCGATATCGGAACCTTGATTTTGCATCGATTGTTGTGGTTGGGTTGGAATTGTTGTTGTTTGGTTGAAATCCACCGAACGGTTGAAGTAGGTTGTTGAACCGCTCCTTGCTTGTTGCATAGCTAAAGTTGGGTGATCTCTCCATCCCGGATTGTAAGTGTTGGAGTAGGGATCATACCGTCTTTGTTGATTTGGAAAGACCGCTAGCTTGCTCCAACTCTTCACCATATGAAGGTAAAATAACCGCAGCCATCTTTTGCATCATTTGCTCCATGTTATCCATCCTTTGATCACGGTGTGATGATGAATCCGTAACTTCATGCACTCGCCTAACCATTGGTTCACCTCTTTGTAGAATTGTTGCGAGTTTGCAGCCATGCTTTCAATCAACTCGGTAGCTTGGGCCACCGTCTTGTTCACTAGAGCTCCACCACCCGCTGCATCAAGAAGATATCTATCACTTGTTTGGAGACCTTCGTAAAGTATTGATTATCATACGTCACTGAATTGGTGGTGTGGACAGCTTGCCACCAATCTCTTGTATCGCTCCCAACATTCATACAAAGATTCTCCTACGTGTTGCTTTATCCCACAAATGTCTTTGCGAATTTGAGTAGCCTTTGACGCAGGAAAATACCTCTCTAGAAAGAGTTTCTTCAACCCGTTCCATGTAGTGACACTTCCGGATGGTAAATAATACAACCATTCCTTAGCATTGTCCGCCAAAGAGAATGGAAAAGCTTTCAACATTGCACCATCGACATTAGTCTCCGGTGGTAGCATGGCCGTGACTATGGTATGGAAATCCATGAGATGCTTGTTTGGATCCTCATTCGCCATGCCATGAAACTTCGGTAACTCTCTAATCAACCCCGGCTTGATCTCGAAGGTTGAGTTTGTCTCAATACACCACCGTTGTGCATCAAGCCTATGAGAAGCCAAGTCCTTGAGTGTACGATTTGCATCACCCATTGCTTCTTCTTCTTCTTCAACTAGTGGTTCTTCTACAAATGGAACCTCTTGTTTCTTCTAGTTGTAATTCTTCTTCCACTTCTAACTCTTGTTCTTCCGTCGTGTCTTGACTTGGTTGGAGTATTGTGCCTCTTCGAGTAGCTATCCCGCACCTTGGATAGTTCCAATCTTTAGAAGCCAGGGATTAGGTACCTGAAAACAATTCTCGCAAACAAGTGAGAAACAAGACAAGAAAACAAAAACAAATATGAAAGCAGAAATGATGATAAGAAACTAAAAACTTAATAACAAGCCGTATGCCTCCCCGGCAGCGGCGCCAAAATTTGATCGCAGTCGTATGCGTCAAAATAATTCACTTTCTCACTACTATAAATATAGTATGTGGTAAGAAAGAGTTCGTTCCCACAGAGAGGCTTTTGTTGTTATAAATTTCAGTTTCTTAGTAACCAAGGGGGATTTTGTTTTAGCAAAGCAATAAAAAATTGAAAGCAATAAAATAATTTGAATAATCAAAAGGAGAAGATATTGGTCACGGGATAGTATCATTCACAAACATGTATTTTCATCAATGACTAGAATTGATATTTTAATCTCTCATTTATTAAAAGTCCTAGGATATCTTGATCGCAAGAGTATCCCGTTTATTTCCCGATTTTATCACAAACAACATTAAAAGATGCTATTGTGAAATCTACCTAGAAAGCAACCTAAAGTGTAAAAGCACAATTAAGTTTAACTCCCTAAGAGCAATAAGTTCTATGAAATAAGACTAATCAATGCAAACAAACGTGTAAAAGCACTAATTCGTTTTAACAAAGGTTATGATTCATATGTGACTAGTAGGATATATCACTACAAGCACTACTCACATTTATGCTACTTGTAATCAGGAATTATCACTTTTCGTATAATAAAACCCTAATCTAGCAATAGAGAAACTAATCTAATTGATTCCGGACTCAATCAAACTAGCACAAATCATGCAAAATATAAAACAATGAAACTAAACAATAAAGTTGAGACAAAACTAATCATTGATTTAAATAACATGTTGGAAATCAACTTTATATCCCATAACCAATAATATGTGTTTAGCTACTCATAGCTTTTGAGTTCATCATAATCATAATCAAAAATAATTGAAGAAGATGAAAATAAACAAAGCAAACCCTAGTAGAATCCCGCTCTCCAAAGTTTCAAGTAGAAAATACGTGATCCCCCAAGGAAGTAGAAAACTTTCCTTTTAGCATTTTCCAACTTCTAAAATTAGGTCTTATCTCCAAAAGTCCATACAAAGATGTCCACTAAGCCCATATATGAGAAATACCCATACAGAAAATATGCTCCAAAAGTGGTCGTCGGAAAGCTGGTAAAGTGGTCGGAACTTGGCCGGCTAAGTATTTCAGGTGACCGAAAAAGTCCACTCGGTCACCGGTCATCAATCGAGTCAACTTAGTCAAAGTCACCGAGTCAAACCGGGTCACATGAGTCAGGTTGTCTAGTCAGACCTGAGTCAGAGTCTAACAAGCCTGACTGGTCTAACTGGTCATGGCCTAAGCCATTTGCAGGCCATCTTGCCAGGCCAACCACTGTTGCACCATAGTGATGCATTACTGCTTCAGCTCCTGCACTGGTTCAAACTCAACCCATTTAATCACCATAGCTTGCTTCCATCTCAACTGCAATCCCAATAATTCACCTGCAATTTCTCCAATCATAACAACAGCTACAATTCATTCCTTAGCTGCTCAATTGCACCACTGGAGTAACACTCATGCAACCTGAACTGCATTCAACCCTCATGCTTGAACTGCAACAACTTGAACTGCATTCAACCCTCATGCTTCCTCTCCTCTGTGACGACTACCAAATTGCAGCTGAACATGCCTGTGAGGTCATTGCATGTACCCTAGGCATACATCTAAACCAGTACTTCCATATGTTCTCATCATCTCAGCCATCAAACGACATCACCTACAATTTCAGCTCACAACTTCAAACACCAACAACACTTATATGTTCCTCATCACCAGCTTCACTAACCCCAAGCAAAAAACCTGAGCAGCAACTCCACTTCTAATGCACTCAGCTACCAACTGCAATATTAACTCCTAATATACGTCTAACTGAGCATCAATAGCCGCTTCGTCACCATTAACTCAGCATCTGCAGCTTCATCCTTCAGGGATCAGTTAACTCAGCTGATTCTTGAGCCATTTCTCTGTTATACTCAAAACCCCATCTTGCCTTCGAACTTCAACTGCTCGTTACTTCAGCAATCTCCAGTTTCAGTCACAATCCCTTGTAAACTCAGCTTCTATCAGACCCACTTCTCCTTATCAGTCTCTCTTAGTATCAACTGCCTAACCATCTTCATTAGCAAATCAACACACACAGCTTCCCCAGTTCAGCTGCATTGCAACACAGCACAACCAACATAGGCAAAAATCTAACTTCAAAACCCATTGTCTCAAGACCACAATCCCTGCTCTCGACTGCACATGCCACCTTCCAGTTTCCTGCAATCACTGGACCTGCAAATCTGTAGTACCTAACATACATCTAGGTCAGTACTTTTTCTCATTCTTCTTAAACCTGAACTGCAACTTAACATCACCATCAGTTCACGGTAGTAACACTAACTTCCTGTATCTTTCTCAGCCCACCAAACTCCAGCAGCAACACAATCAACATTTATTCAACCATCACCAGTTACTGCACTTGCAAGCCAACAGCAACTTCATTACCATCCATCTCAGGCACCAAATCCATCTTCCTGTCACCTGAATCCACCTCAAGAAACAAACCCCTCTTTGAATCAATCTCTGCAAGACAGGAACCAACAACATACAACCCTAGTTTTCTAATTTCTTCTCCCAGCCATTCACCCATGAATCGATTGAGACTTGAATCAGAGGTTGAACCCATTGTCTCTTGATCATTACAGATCTCAAGCCTTGTTAATTTCTCTATTCAACTCAAACACTGCAAAACCCTTTTTTACTGATTCTTCAATCTGAGAACATCACCAAACCTTCTCAGATTCAATTGACAACAGATCTTCTTCTTAATCTTCTCTGAATTCAGGAAACACTTGAAATATCTCTGCCTGGTTCAATTGGATCTCCAGCAGAGCCAATATTCTCTCAATTTCGGTTTCATCTCTCAAATCTCAATTTTCTCTTACAGTAGCAGCCGTAACTCCTCTCTGAAATTCATACCAAATGGTTGAGAGAGATACTACCCTTGACTTTAGGGTTATGGTAATGATAAAAATTACTTCAAGCACCCAGACTCGGATAAGGGCTATGCAATTGTCACTTGGCCTGTCAGTTTCTTAGAACTGACTGCCTATTCGATCTCTTGCTCAACTGTCAGTTGTGGGGAACTGACTGTTGATTCTTCCGCTTTCTTGCTGCGCACTTAGTTGGCTCCGAACATCACTTGCAAGTGCATTGAGCTTTTTTCCCTTTAGGCTCCAAATGAACGTTTTCTCCTTCTTTTGCTCATAATGACTCCATTGCACCTGATAACTCAAAAGTGAACATAAGATACATATTTTACAAGAGAAATGGCAAAGAAAGTATAAACAATAGATATAAAATTAGGTAATTACGGTTGGAATTTTGCTGGTAACCAACCGTAAATCTTAGTTACGGTTCGTAAAAGATGAACTACCAACCGTAACCAGTTAAATTTGGGAAAACCCAATCGTAAAACCAGTTACGGTTGGTAACCAAATGCTCGAGACGAACCGTCACTTAGTTACGATTCGTAAACTAAAATGGTTACCAACCGTAACAGTATTTACGGTTCATCTCGAATTTTAGTTATGAATCGTAATTGGTGACCTTTCTGAACTCTGGGTTCCAGGGTTATTTACGGTTCGTAATTCTGGTATCCACATCAACCGTAAGTTCACTTACGGTGGAAAAAAAATGTAACTGAAGAAAATTCTCAGATATAAGAACATACGGTTGGTAATAGTTCAATTACCAACCGTAACAACATCAAAATCTCCAGTTACGGTTCGTAATTGAGTTAAATTCAACTGTAACTCACATAAACCCATAAATTTCAATTTCAATTTTCATCTAAAACCCTAATTTTTGATAGAAATTAAACTTAAATCGAACAAAATAAACCAAATCGTAACTGGGTTTTCCAAAACATACCTCATATAAGTTATTACATTACACTTGATTAATTTTCGAATCGTCGATTAATCGAAGACGATGAAATTTTGAGTTTTAATGGAGGTTACGGTTGAGGAGGAGGAGGAGGAGAAGAAGATAAGAAGAAAGAAAACATTAATTTAGCTTTGATTTAGGTTAAAAATGGGGAGGGTAATGTAGTCAATTTACACTCCTATAGGACATCCCCTAACCAAATAGAGGGAAGTTATTATCACACTGCCGCCCCTCTAATAAAATCTGCCGCCCTTATAACATGATTGATTTACATGTAAGCATCAATATGATTTATGTTCTCGACATGTCGATTTGTAGAGCATACATTCCCCTTCTCTTTTGAGCACAAGATTGAACTGTCAAGGAGGTAAAGAAAGTGCAACCAGGGCCAAGGTACTTGAAACTCCCATGTTTACTAATATTCCCCAATAGGATGTTGCACCATAGGAAACAAAAAATAAATTCAGCAATATGTCATCCTCATCTGCTACGTCTCACCGACAACTAGGTAACTTGGGTGACGGTCTTTCAGTATCACAAACATTAGTCAATATCATGGAGGTTCATGATACACCTGTGAGTACCTGAGAATTTTCACATCAACAGGGTTTTGGCGCGTACAAGTGACACCAGCTCCACAAAATACTCTACTCAAGTCAGCTGCATCTAATGGTAATAAGAGCACGACAAACAATTTAAAGAACCAACTTTCTATACAGAGGCAAGAAAATATCAAAAGTGGTTCACCTCAATTGTTGCAGAGATTAATGCTTTAATACGAAATGGAACTTTCACCAAAGTGCCATATCAGAAGGGAATGAACGTAGTGGGTTTGTAAAAGGGTATATCGCATCAAACATAAGAAAATGGGTCTGTTGAATCATGACTGGTGGCCAAGGGCTTTTAGCAGCAGGAAATAGTGGATTATGGGGTATTCAATCATGTTATCAAGTTATACACAATCCGGTTAGTATTGTCCATCTTTTTTCAAAATAACTGGCCACTCGGGCAGCTTGATGTACAAAATGCTTTTTTTACATGTTGTATTGGATGAAGAGGTGTACATGAAACAAACTCTATGGTATGTTGATCAAAAGAATCCCCATCATGTTTTAAAGTTACACAAATCGTTCTATAGACTCAAACAACACGTGATCGGTTCTCAAAGCTCAGCAGATATCTCATTGATTTGGATTTCAAAGGATCTATATTGTAGATTGCTCATTGTTTGTTATAATTGATTCCTCAAGAACTATTTACGTTCTCATATACATTGATGACATTATAGTCACGGGTTCAAGAAATCAGGCTTGTGATGTTTTGATCAACAACTTGAGTCAAGAATTTGCAGTTAAGGATTTGAGTTTTCTCACTTATTTTTTGGGAATATAAGTGCTTTGGTAAGGGAAAGGTTTGATTCTCAAGCAACGAAGATAAATTAGAGATTTGCTATACATAATGGAGTTTGAAGTTATCAAATCTTCAAAAGCAAGTATCCTCAAAGTTTACATATGCAACACTATCGTAGTATATTGAAGCTCTACAATATCTCCATCTTACCAGGCCAAACATATCAGTTGCAGTAAATAAGGCATGCCAATATATGCATAATCCCTATGTAGAACAATGTGAACTAGTAAAGGAAATTATGCGGTACCTTAAACACACAATCAACTATGAAATTTTATTACAACAGAGTAATAACATGTCTTACATGCACAGACTCAGATTGGGTTGGGAACTTGGATGACAGACGTTCAACAAGTGGGTACTGCATCTACTATGGCATAAACCTTATATCTTGGAGTGCACAGAAGCAAAAGACAGTGTCAAAATCAAGTACAGAGGCTGAGCGTCGAGGTATTGCAATTGCAACTTCTAAGTTAATTTGGATTCAGTCATTATTGAAATAATTGGGTATTACTGCTGTTGCTCTTAACTTGTGGTGTGATTACTCGGGATCCGGTGTTTCACGCAAGAACGAGACATCTAGAGATAGATTATAGTTTTTTTTCGTGAAAGAGTGGCATACAAACAACTACATGTCATGTTTATCGTATCAAAGATCAGCTGGCAGACATATTTACAAAAAGTCTTGTATCACCACGGTTTCAGTTTATCAAAGACAAGTTGAACATTCAGCCAATCATGCTCAACTTGACAAGGAGTGTTAAGGATAAGCCATTAAATGCGTCTATATCGGCTCAACCAACTCTCACTGAAGAATATAAAAAGTCTTCCAGCTGATATTGTCAAGTCTCCCTATTATATCTTCTCCATTATGTACAAGAAGTTTTTGAAGTTGTTAAACTCTGTAAAACCAAACTATATACACTGTAATGTATCTCTGTTAAGTCAATGTGAAAGAATATTTTTCTGAATAAGTTTTGATTGATTTCTCATACGAATGTTTTGACTCTTGCTCTCCATTTAGTTCAACTGTAGTACTTCAATATTTAGCAGAAATAAACTATAAACTATTTTTTTTCTACATTGTAAAGTTAATCAAATGATTCTCCAATATAGGTAATATGTTGGGACGATTTGCATGATTGTTTTATAATCATTAGGGTTTCACATATCATACATTTAGGCATATACCCTTTCCGTTGCAATTTTACAATCCCTGGGTGTCTATAACAATGAACCACTTGTTGTATGTGCATCTGGTTTATATGATTACAGATAATCTGTCATGCGATGTGAATGAGGGATACCATGTTTTGTATAGATTATTTAAGATCTTATTAAGCTAGGATACCATATGAAGTTTTCTACTGAATGTTCAAAAGGAAAAATAAAGTGAAGAAGGAAACTTTACCAAACTGTGTTTAGCTCCTTGTAAATTTGGCGGTTAAATCGTATTTTAAATGACTAGTAGAGTAAAAGAATGAGATGGTGGAGTGAATTGATTAACATAAGAGTAAGATATAACATAATAATGTCTTGATTAGTTCAGTGAAAATTCTCTTTAAAAAGAAAAAAGTTTTACAATGAGAATGGAAATATATGTACGGAGTATATACAGACAAGTCATAGATACACGTGATGAACACTCAGAATTGAAGTATAAAGCGTAAAACATGTTTCTGTGGGAGTTAATGGAAAAGTGTCGTCCGTTATAAATCTGAATCAAAATGGTAAACCATAACACAAGGAAAGTAAAATTTCCGATCACCACATTATACGTAGTTTGACAAAATTATTGGTTTGAAAATAAAGTATGTGTTGGTCTAACCATATATCAACTGGAGAAAAGAATGCATGTAACCATAACCAAGAAAATGTCAAATATAATCTTATTTTACCTATAGATAATCACCCGATATATGTTATAGATAGTTTTTGTATATTGTTGTGGCGTATGAACAGTCAAATATGCACAATATCAAAGTTTGGTTCTTCAACAGCGTTCAAACAAAACTACGATTATCCCTATGAAGGAACATTCAAGCAACAAGTCGTTGTAGTATAGTGGTAAGTATTCCCGCCTGTCACGCGGGTGACCCGGGTTCGATCCCCGGCAACGGCGTCCTTTTTTTTTGTTTTTTTTTCTATTTCCTTTTGCTTTTTAAGCATAAGCGGCTCCTCAGAAGCTGCAAAAATCCGTTCATAAGGATTTAGGCATGCAGTGAGATTCATGCTGGACATCTAAGTGGTGACTGCCGCTACAAGCGTGAATCGCTGCGGTTGCACCGAGCCAAAACAGAATTAGTTGTATTTACCAAAGAATTAGTTTATTTACCCAAATAAACTTATATGCATAAGTTTTGGCAACTGATTAGAAAGAACACGCATTTATAAACAAAAGAAAGTTTGTTTCATTCAAACAAGCAATACATGTATTTATAGAGTTCGTTAAGTTTAACCTGTCAGGTTTTCTTAATGCTGTACAATTGAAACACATAATATCTTCTTCACAGGTCAGGCTCAAAACGGCTAACAGTTAGCATAACATGTACATGCACTGGGATGTGGTGATATCTGCCTAGTCAGTTGAGCTTAATGACTCATGGAGTAGTATATCGGTATATAATGAACATAAGGGACATAGCAGTTTGTTTGGGCATTCTTCATGTTGATTCGCAAGTGGACTGGTCTCCCTATGGCAGTGCCAGCACCTGTGAGTAGAAACAAAACCCATCAGATTGACATAATGCAGTATACACCAAGCAGAGTAGCAGCACTACCAAATACACAACTATCCAGAGGGAAGAAATTAAATGTGTTTCATGCATAATCATTTTCGTATTTTCAGATATCATCATTCTTCCTTTAAAGAACACACAGAATCATAAATGACTCCCAAGCATTAAAACTAACTGCTCTGGAAGGCAATATATTCATACGATAACATGGCATTACTTGGTAGAAAGCAGGTGAGAGCTCAGGCATTTAGGATCGCAAATGATAACAGGATTATGAGATGATGTAACAATGACATGGTTTGAACTCATACTCCAGCTCGATTATTTGCCTTACTGGTTTAAGCAGACTCTGTCACCTCTTGAACTGCACCTATCATAACGTATACCATAGTAAGGCTCAGATTGAACCTATGTCACTGAAATTTAGTTAAACACGGTAATCAAAAACTATACTAACACCATTTTTAACTTGAACCTATGACGCGGAAAAGAATCCACAAGACTACTTTTGACCTTAAAAGTAACACCATTTTAACTTGAACCTTCCTATCTTAACATTAAAGAATTACCGCAAGATGAGCCTACACTTAACTTTCCTAAATACAGTTGTGTGCCCTGAGTAACATCCGCATTCCACAGTTAAGATCACATGGTTCCTCTTGCGGTCATAACTTACGATCCAAATAACCTTTTTGTTCTCACTCACTTGAAAGGAAATACAAACATCATTTCCTAATTAAAGCAAAGCCAAAAGTAAAAAAGGTCTGATTTATGAGATTCCATTTTAATGGTTCTGTTTTCTCGTGCGGCATATATTCCCACGATTCGTTCGTATAAATATCAAAGCACATATAAACTATCAAGGACCCTCCGCAGAAAGAATCCACAAATAACCTAGACAAAAAGACCTTAAACATAACGCCATTTTAACTTGAACCTTGCTATATAAACGTCAAATAATAACCACAAGATGAGTCTACAATCAAACACATTGTTTCAGGTCTTCAAAGTCCTTTAAACAGGACGGAAAGCACACTTGTATGTTCTAAATGCAGCATGCACCAAATGATTGGGTAAGTAAGCAGCCACTTTGATGCAATTAAAAAGAAAAACTAATGACGCAATTAACCAATCCATAACAGTTATACAGACATTTCACATTTTCACTGTATATAATCATTCTCAAGTGCTTTTTTCTTTACAATATCCAGTTGTGATGTAACTGGAACAAAGAAGAAAGATAGAGACGACGGCCACAAACACAACATTAAAGAGCTGACACAGTATCCTCACATATCATTTACGCAAAACCGAATATTATTTCAACTCTTAGTAGCTTAAACGAATCTTCAGTATTGGGCAGTTTAATTGGAAATCAGGCAGAAAGCAAATAAAGCCAAAGAGGGACTGACATGATGAAGAGTCGTAACATGAAAGTGGCACAGTCTACATACTAATACCCCGTTCTCCATGTTGGGAAATGGAACTAGAGTACTGTAAGGAGGAATTAGGTGATGCCAAGTTCGCTAACGTAATTATATAATGGTAGGAGCAGTGATTCGTGTCTGAGTATCAGCAAATGCCCTTAATCTAACCTATTTCTACCAATATTTAAACTGCTCTAACAAGAAGCTAATCTGCTTGGTAACACGAAAACCAAACATTATGCGACGTTAACAAATTAGAAAAATCCGATAAGCATGCATTATAGATTATACTCACACTGCTAGCATACTTCAAACATCAAATATAAAAATCTAAGAGTAGAACAAAAGACACACCTAGAATTGAGGTATCCTCTCTGTGCAACCCAGCTAGTTGCTGTTGATGTTGATGGTGATGCTGTGGAGGTTTCTTTGGGTGTTGCTGCTGCTGCTGCTGCTGCTGCTGTGAGTATTGGTGATGTTGCAGTGATGGCAGTGGGTATCGGTGATGTTGCTGGTGTTGTCCTGGGTGTTGGTGATGCAGCTGGGGATGGTAATGTTGCTGCTGCTGTGAGTATTGGTGATGTTGCAGTGGTTGCAGTGGGTATCGGTGATGTTGCTGGTGTTGCCGTGGGTGTTGGTGATGCAGCTGGGGATGGTGATGTTGCTGCTGCTGTTGTTGGTCAGTGATGGCTTTACCATTCTGCCTAGCCTCTGACAATTGATTAAGTTGTTTGGCCACAGCAGGACCCAACCCAGTGTATATCTCTCGCCATATCTGACGCTGTTGATATGAATTTACAAACCTCAGCACTTCCATTTCTTCCCTCGAGTAACTTTGCTTATTTCCGTCCAATTTCTTTTGACAGGAGACATTTCTAGCTTCAACAAACATACTCAACACATCTTTCTTCGAGTTTGTTTCAGCAAACCTTCTCCTGGAACATTTCTCCACTTGTTGCCTTAAGTTCTCAGAGCCAAATCCAGCCCTTTTCTTATCCAAATCAATGGAACTCATGGTTTCTTTCCTTGCACAGCCATATCCACTCACAATACGAGTACTTCCGATTTCAGCAGACATTCTTTTATTATTACTACCTGAGGCTGACAATTCTCCCCAATTACTCAACTCAACAAGATTTTGAGATGGAGAAATTGAATTAGACTTGATAAAATCGTCTTGTGTTGTCTTCTCTACTACAAGAATGAGGTGTTGATCACCAGTAATTGCATCTTTCAGTTGAAAGACCTCATCTTGCTTATCTTCTATTCTACTACAACTACTTTCTGAATTCATCATCTTAACTAGGGCATTTTCATACTGAGACATGGATGGGGGTAAAGAAGGAACTTGACATACCTCCTCTTTTGCTGAATCTTTACAAGAAATCTCTTCTTGGGTTTCTTTCATTTCTTCAGCAATGAATGGATCATCCAATTCTTTGCCCACTGGTTCTTGATTCTTCTTGACAACATTTTGTAACTGATAAATGGGTTCTTGAAAATCTTCTTTGTTGTTCATTTCCACCATTAAAACAGAAGAAGATTCATCATTAGAAGTGATGAGAGAATGAGCATGCAACCTCTCAGAAATGACCATTTCTTTCTTCTTTTCTTCTTCTTCTTGATCAATTCCTAGAGTAACTTCATCTTTCTTCTTACCGGCATCATCAATTACACACATTGCACGGCATTGACGCCCAGAGATTTGTGAAGGAATAAAACCCAAGACTTTATCTTTTTCAATTTCTGGTTTGAAATGGGTAAAATTTGAAGAATCCATAATAATGGGTTGTTGGATTTCTTTAGACATAACTGTGCATTTGAAGCTGAATTAGGGTTTGGGTTTGAAAGAAATCGTTTGAATCAGAGAGTAGAGACAAAGAGGGGTGGGTTAGGGTTTCAGAGAGATGAAGAAAAATTATGTGCAGAAATCTTGGCTTCAGAAAGTAAGGATTTTCTTTCTATTTAAGTCCAAAACTTACCAAAGTCGTTGTAGTATAGTGGTTGGTATTCCCGCCTGTCACCCCGGTGACCCAGGTTCAATCCCCGGTAGCGGTGTTTATTTGTCACTTTTGGTATTTTTGTGGTTGAAAGAACACTCGTCCGTGTATTGCAAGACTTCACATCGAGCTCAATCATCCGTCTATAGAATGGTTAGCTAATTATAACATTCCTCAATCTACATTAGCTAATTATAATTCAAAAAATCCATTCACATGGGGTTTGATTAATCAATATGTGAGGACATCAAATCGGCTGATTATGGATGTTGAAATATATTTATTTATTTTTTAATAGAGGTTACATGGATGTTTACAAGATAATCAAGAATATCGTAAAACAAGAAAATTAAAATTAAAATCCAAATATAAATAAAGATACAAATTACGAACTAATCGCGAAGAGAAAGAGCGATGAACTGCAATAGTATCTAATTTTTGTAGGGAGGAGGAAGGATGGTATAAACCGGAATAAAATCCGACCATTTAAAAATAGTTGTCTTCTTCAAAAAGAGATGCTTCTGAAATTGAGAAGTAATTCGCTCCAACCATTGTTTGAGACGAACCCGAATACCTTAAATCTCTTGCATTGAAGGTGAAATCGCAGCGCCGCCGAGTTGAATCATTGATGTTCTTGAAAAATCCAAAATAACAAACCACATACCAACCAAAATTCCTAGAAATAGTCACCCTGAAATTGGAGATAAAATCACCATAAAGATGAAGACAAAATCGCACAAAAGCGAAGATATAATCGCTCCAAAGGCGAAGAAAAATGTCAAACGACATAAAAGTCAAACCTAAATTAAAATCCTACACTAAAAACTAATACTAATGAAAATAAATTAAATTAGTTGACGGAGTAGATCTGAGCAAAGAGATGGAGGCTACTTGAAGAGTTTTTTTAGGTTTTTTCTCTAAGAGAGGAGAGGAGAGAAGAGGAGAGAGCTAGCCAGCTGGTGATCGATGAAGATAATTGGACGTTGAAATGTTGATGAAATGAAGTTATAACATGTAGATAATTTCTTGGAATGATTCTCCATGACTTTCTAGTATATCATTCGAATTTTGTGTATCATAAATATGGCCTTCCAATTGCAACCCTATGGTGCCCAAAAAACAAAAATGAACACCTTATATTTAGCGTCAAAGTTTACACAGAGGTCATTAGAGTTTCTTGCGGTACGAGAGTTTATACAGCTACTGACATAATTTATTAGGTTTTACAAAGAGTAGTGTTTTTAAACGATTAAGGGTAGAATACCACCTATGAGAGGTTGGAGTAAATTGAATAAGTTGCAAAGAAAAAACACAGTGATTTTATATAGTGATAATGCATCAACTTTTTGATTACTACGACACACTTAATTGTTTAACCAATGTAACAAAAGTTAATGCGACACCAGAAGACACAAGACTTATGAGGAAGTTGTTTTGATCAAGCAATACTTTAATTCTTTGGCGTTCCTCTGATAATAAGTTTAGTTTATAGCAACTGAAATGCGCCAGGTTTGCACAAGTGTAATAGTCTCTAACAAATCCTAACATGTATTATATAGCTTTCTAGTTAGTAGCATAATCATTACATAAAAAGTCACTCTACTACTTTATTTTAAAAATTTATGATTCTTGGTTATAAATGACTAAATGTACCTTTTTTTTTAACTGGCAAAGAAATGAGTAGCATATATATATTGATATAAAAAAAGAGGGTATAAAAAATTTATGCCACCCTTAGGCAAGTACAAGAAAAAAAAAGCAATAAAAACAGTCAAACCTATAAACATGTTAAGCATAAATGAAGAAAAACATCAGTGATTTACATACATAACAAAGGCCTAAAACCAATACTACTACATCTCAAAGAAAGTCAAGTGCTAGTTATTTTAAAGAGGAAATGTGCTCAAATTCTTTGACTCCTAAAAACCAAGAATAAATGCAGTAGACTTCCTTATTAGTGACTGCAACATCATTGTAAGTTTTTTCAGTGAACACTCTTGCATTCATTTCTTTCCAAATGCACCAAATAATTATTGCAAGAATTAAGTTTTAGATAGAAGTTATTGTTGTTGAAGATTGATTCAAATGCCAAGATTGAATAGCAGTAGGGAGATGTCCAGGAATTGCTAAGCTTGTCCAGAAATTTGCTTCAAATCTTCTTCGCAAAAGTGCAGTGTAGCAGTAAATGAGAGGAAGTTTCAGGTTCACTACAAAATAGACATTCAGCTGGAACATCCATGCCTTTTCTTCTTAAAAAATTCCTTGTTGGTAACCTACCATGAACAATAGTCTCGAATTTTTTTTTTCTTATGAGGATATTTCTGCTTCCAGATGAAAGAGAAAATTGCATTATCTTCTTGACCTACATCAATAATAGTGAGAAAATCATAAAGAAATTAAAACAGAAAAAAACTTTTTTTGAGTATAAAGACCACACCAACTTATCCTCAAGCTCATAATTAAACGAAAAAGAGTTCAAATCTGAAACAAGAATAGAATGTTCAACTACAGCTCCACCAAACAGTCTTCTAGGGGATCTTAAGTTCCAAATAACGCCAACTTCATCAGTTACACCAACTTCAGCAATTTTCATATTCTTGGATCAGGAGACATCAAACAAATGAGGATAACATTCCTTGATAGGTTTATCATATAGACAATTATCTTCCCAGAATCTTGCAATTGTTCCAGAATGCACTTTGAGTATGACATGTTTAAAAAAGAACATATTGCAGTTCATTATGGCTCTCCAAACAGACCTTTCATAAGAACAAATTGGAACTTTTGCCAACCAATCCACATCTCCTACACCATATTTCTCAGCAACAATCTTCCTCCATAGAGCACTCTCTTCAGTAGCAATCCTGCAAGACCGTTTACATAAAAGAATTAGATTCATTTTTTTCCTTCAAGTTTTTAACTCCTAAACCCCTAACATTTCTTTTTTCTATAAATAGCAATCCAGTTTGCAAGATGTAGCTCTTTTCCTTCCAACATTATGATGTCACAAAAAAATCGCGTAATATTTTGAAGCTTCTTACGTACTGAACTAGGCATTTCAAACAAACGCATGTATTAAACAGGTAAGCTATCTAAGACAATATGATCTTACCAACTCTTTTAAGAAGTGTTTTCTTCCAATCAGCTAGCTAGCAATGAATTTTTCCACTACCTTATCACACTCAGCTACTCCTCTAGATTTTTCACCAAGAGGTAATTCCAAGTTATCTAACAGGTAAGCTCCTAGAATAACAACCCAAAATATCACAAGATTGAAATAACTCACCATCAAAACCTACTCCATAAATCCTGACTCTTAGTGAAATTAATTTTAAGACCAGTTAAGAGCTCAAAGGATATAAGAATAACTAAGTTTTTTAATATGCTCAATGTCAGCATCTAAGAAAATCAAAGTATCATCTGCAAACTGCATTACTGACTAATGAGCATACCTGCATTACTGACTTGAAAACCAGAAAGTAAACCCTGTAATTGAGCTTGTTTACTCATATAAGTAAGATTTTCACAAACCAAAAGAAATAAGAATGGAGACAATGGGTCTCCTTGCTCGATTCCTTTTCCACTTGCAAAAAACCAGAAGCATTACCATTTACCAACACATAAAGCTTGGCAAATCCTACGCTACATTTGACCCAGCTGCTCCACTTGTCTCCATAACCCATAAGCTTCAGAATTTCATCAATGAAATCCCAATTTACATGATTAAGGGCCTTCTTAAAATCCATTATACATAAAAAACCAGGTTTACCACTTTTGAGTCTTGAATCAATAAGCTCATTAGTTATTAATACTCCATCTAAATTCTGTCTTTTTTCGACGAAAGCAGTTTCATGCTGAGGGATGATGCTAGGAAGAGTGTCTTTGGATCTTTCTGCCAACATTTTTAGAGAGAATTTATAATCCGCATTTGAAATCTTCGAAAAATAACGTATTTGTAGTCATCCACCAACTTTTTAATATAACTTGGACAATTTGAGCCTTATGTTTTTTAAGGCTTTATATAAAAATTAAACGCCACTTAGGATATCTTTGGACTTTATCTTTACAACATGGGGAAGAAACTTAAAAACCTTATATAATTCTGACCACTCGCCTCTTGGTTTGAATGAATTAACATGCTTTAGATGGCTAGATATATGCTCAGGGAATACACCAAGACCAACTAGTTGTCTAAAATTTGAAACTCAAATTCTTTGTTCCGCTCATCATTAAATCTACTGATTCAGGTGCTGCTTGATCCCTTTTTTTTTTTTTTAATACACCCTATGTCCAGCACCTGCATCTGATAATATTGGTCTTAGCTTCTATTCCCAAATCTTCATTCGTCTTGTAAATGTGTTTGTCTTCGAAAATACGACTATTATGTTCTCTCTAAATAGTCAATATATTTACAGCAGGAATCAGACTCCAGATGAAGTTTCCATAGGTTGAAAAGGTAGTATTATGCCAACAACACGCTAAAATCTTCATCGTTCTTGGCATAACCCAAGTACAACAACTATTTGGAAATAACATTGCCCAGACTTTCGCCGCAACCATGCATAATGGAGAAATAGATGATCTCGTGTCTGAGAATTATCTCCACATAGGACATACGAGTTATGGATCTGCATACCTTTATGCTACAAAATATCACGGGTGTTTAATTTAGGATGAACAACAGTCTTCCAGATGAAATAATATGGGAAGTTATCAAATTCGTCTGTTTCTATCAGTTTAGAGTATAGAGATTTAAATGGAAACACACATGAATCATGCAACTTCCAATGTCTGGTACCTGAAAATTCGTCTAATTTTGACGGGGTGTCACCAATGAGAGAAATAAGAACAACAAAATTATCTGTTTCCAAGCTTGTGAAAGTTCTTCTAAAATCAAATTTCCAATTCCCTTTAAAGATTATCGTGCCTGAAACTTTAATGTACTTATCTCTAGCTAGCTTGTAGAGATTAGCAAATGCAGTTTCCAAAGGAGTTTCCCCACACTATTGATCATTCCAAAAACTAATATTTCTACCTGAGTGTAAAAATAGAGATGAGTGTCCGCGTACCACATCAGCATGTGTCAGCGATTGTATGCCAACAAGAGATATCATAGGATTGTTGTACTCCGTCAAGGATCCAAACAGAGTATTCTACGACGTACTTGTCAACAATAATGTTGTACCACAATTTTTCTTCTCAATCCCGAAGCTCCAACTCCATTTGGCCAACATCCCCAAGTTTATCAATCTGAGATTACAAACTCCTAATCCACCCCTTTCCTTGGTTTCACGGACTAAATCCAGTTCACTAAATGTGAGATTTTTGCCCCATCTTTGTATTCCTATAGGAAGTTAGGCATCTTTTTCTCAGAAGTCTTAATGTAATATGTTGACAGAGAAGATAGAATACACTTTAGTAAAGCCAATTTGCATTCCTTTTACAAAGAAAATTTCCTCCATACTGAAAGCTTCACATCAAACTTCTCTATAATTGGATCCTAGATTCTTATTGAACCTGGCTTAGCCCCAAAGGGCATTCCCAAATACGTAAAAAGGAAATGTATCAGTTCTTCAACATATGGAAACTTCAACCCTAGTTTTAGAAATATTCACCTTTAAACCGGCGATGAACTCAAAGCACGGTAATGCTGATAACAGATTATGCAGTTTCTCTTTCTTGTTATCAACAAAGAATATTGTATCGTTTGCATAATGAAGATGATTAACAATTGTACTAGAGGGTACTGCAGAGAAACCACTGAACGAACCTTGACTTGCAGCTCTATCCATATATCTAGAGAACCATTCCTTAGCAATGTTAAATAAGAAAAATTTGAAAATAAAATTGGTAAACAAGAAATTTGGATTTGGTTTAAGAATCTTGTTCTTTAGTTTCTCCGAAGAAGATGGAGAAAAATATGTAATAAAATGTGAGGAAAAAAAAAGAGAGGAAATGGATGCTTATTTATAGACGGCAGATAACCAACCGTTGGTGATAAAATCTATACCGAGCCATATAGATCTCCCCATCGATAAAATTGATCGCATGTGTTAAAGCTTATGTCACTCAATATAGTCTCTACGCCTTTAATATAATGGCTCGGCAAAATCTACCGAAATGCACATGAACCGGACCAATAAGAGGACAAACGAATGGACAATCAAATAGCCCACAAGCTGGTGCAGGTCCATTGCGACATTGATTCCAAAGTGTTTTCCATAAAATACTGAAATTGACGGTCAAGATGCTATAAAAACAAAAAGAACAATATTGAGTTTTTATCAACGGCCATAAAGGCTCGCATAGATGTCGATCTGTGACTAAACGTGTAAACGAATAGTATTCACCCATGTAAATGATATATTGCCACCAGTAAGAAAATTCCGGGAAAATCAGTTTTTTTTTTAATTTGGGTTGGAATTAGAAAGAAAAATACAGCAAGTTAATGCTATTGTTGCAGTTATTGGTCAAGTAGATGAAGGTTTGAAGATTGGTAAGGATGCAGTTAAAATAGGAAGAGAGGGAGTGGATACAACAAAGAGCTTTTTAGAATTGAAAATCTGGTTTAAGGTTTTGGTAGGGTTTGTGGGAATTTATGTGTCCAAATCTGTGTTGGAGAGAAGACCACCACCACCACCACAGATATCTCCACCTCCTCCCCACTACCAAGGTTAGATTTATCGTTTGGGTTATGGTTAATTCTGCTTTGATTTTGGGGCTTTTTTTGTTTTGTTTTTTTGGTTCTGATGGAAATCAATACAGTAGAACCTTTATATAAGAATATCCTTGGGACTACAGAAAAATATTCTTATATGGAGGTTATTCTTATATAGAGGTCTACCTTGAAAACATCAAAAAGAAATTGTTATATATGTACTTAGGAAAAATACATACATAGCATCGGAAACATCATAATGCATATAGGTCGTAGAATTACTAGTTAAATTTTGTTTAACTTTACAAATAGGGATATATGAAGCTTGATGTATAACACAACCCACACAAAACTCAACCACGACACATAAAATTTCATTGCGTTGTGCAAATGAAAGCATTAAACCCACTTAGAAGTAAAAGGATCTTGTAAAATGGTTACAAGAATTTGTTCATCCTAAACTGTGATCTATGACAAGACTTACATCGTTTATATTATAATGTCAATTATAATTATTCTTATATGGAGGTAAGTTCCTTAAGACGGGACCGAGAAAAAAATACAACTTATTCCAATATGAAGTTTATTCTTAAATATAATTGGCCCAAGTCGGGACCATAAAATTTTATTCTTATATGGAGGTTATTCCTGTATGGAGTATTCTTATATAGAGGTTCTACTGTATATCTGGGTAAAGTGATTGGTGTTTTTTTTTTGGGGTTTGATCAAGGAATTCTTACTATATCTTACTATTATGATGACTATTATCAAGATATAGTTTTTATCACCTAACATTGACAACAAGCTTGAGATTACAAAACTTGTGGATTCAACTGAGCAATGCTCTAACACACCTTATATAATTCTGACCCTTCACCTCTTAGTTTGAATGAATTAACCATCTCTAAATGGCTAAATATATGTTCGCAAAATAACCAAGACCAACTTAGTTGTCTAACATTTGAAACTCATATTCTTTATTCTGCTCATAATTTAATCTACTGCTTCGGGTGCTGCTTGATATTTCGTCTTGTCTTGTTTTTTTTTCCTGCTCTTGTTTCTTCTATACTTATTTTAAAAATAAAATTGGTAAAAACAGAAATTTGAAATAAGTTTAAGAAACTTTTGTTTTTTAGATTCTCCGAAGAAAATGGAGAAAAAAAAGTTAGAAAGTGTGAGAAAAAAAAAGGAAATGAATGCTTATTTATAGGTAGCAGACCAACTATTGGCAGTAAAATCTATACTAAGTGATATAGATATATCGCATTGATAAAATTGATCGCAGGCGCTAAAGCCTATGTCGCTCGATATAGTCTCTACGCCTTTTACATAATGACTCGTCGAAATCTACCTTTGTGCATAGGAACCCACCCAATAAGACAACAAACGTATGGATGGACAAATATCCCACAAGATGGTGCAGGTCGATCGCGAATCGGTAATTATTCCAAAGTGTTTGCCATGTAAGACTAACATTGACGACGATCAAGATGCTATAAAAAGAAAAAAGAAAAATTTTGTGTTTTAACCGAAAATGAATGGTATATATATTTGGATCTTGAGTTTTTATCAACGCCACCAAGGCTCACATAGATGTCGATCCGTGACGAAACATCTAAACCAATAGTATTCGCCTATGTAAATGATACATTGCCACCAGTAAGAAAATTTCAGGAAAATCAGGAAAAATTTTTTTGGGTTGGAATCAGAAAGAAAAATGGAGAAAGTTAATGCTATTGTTGCAGTTATTGGTCAAGTAGGTGGAGGTTTGAAGATTGGTAGGGACACAGTCAAAATAGGAAGAGAGGGAGTGGATACAACGAAGAGCTTTTTAGAATTGAAAATCTGGTTTAAGGTTCTGGTAGTGTTTGTGGGAATTTATGCGGCCAAATCTGTGTTGGAGAAAAGACCACCACCACAACAGATATCTCCACCTCCTATCAACCACCGGGGTTAGATTTAGGGTAAAGTGATTAGTTACTTACATCTTTTGCATAATAGGTGAAACCTATAGATGTAGATTCACTCACCCTTGTATAATGAT
The DNA here is from genome assembly GCF_003573695.1 of Papaver somniferum. Lineage (NCBI taxonomy): Eukaryota > Viridiplantae > Streptophyta > Magnoliopsida > Ranunculales > Papaveraceae > Papaver > Papaver somniferum. Next base: position 41,808,865 of record NC_039366.1, read on the forward strand.
CCGTAACTATATATGTATGTGGAGAAAGTAACTCAAATCTTGATCTGGTTCCTTTAAAAACAATTTTGTCAAGCAAAACAGGGTTAGTTATCACTAAACCGAAGGTTAAGAAGTCGTCTAAGATGTGGAGAAGCAAGAGGATAAAGTTATTATAAGAAAGAAAAAAAAACTTATTCTCATTTCCATCCAACAAAAATTTAGAGAATTGTTTATTTCATCCATATCCAAAGAGCTCAAAACATTGGACAAGAAAAACACATTGGCAACTTCACGTGATGATATGTATCATGAAACTGTTAAACGTGGGAGTACAATTGGTGAAATAATGGTTTTATGGTTTATGGGTTGGTGCTCACCGTTGGTGTTATTGTTCTGGTTCATTTCAATAGGTCCTCTCCTCCACCATCTTGTCTCGATGTTTGAATCTAACGTTTTAGTCTAATCTAACTGTGATGTATTTTTTTTCTCTTTTAAATGTAAATGCAAGAGAGATGATGTGAATCAAAGAACCAATTATATATAGTAAAACTTCGTATAAGAATACTCTTTATAGAATAACCTCCGCATAAGAATAAAACTTTTTGGTCCAATTTAGGCTAGTTATAAGTAAGAATAAACTTATGTTCAAATAAATAATATATTTTTAAGTCCCATCTTAATCATTTCACCCCTCTATAAGAATAATTTGATATTATAGTAAAAAATTTACTGTTGACAATTGTTGATTGCATGAATTGTGACAAACTATACATAGTTTTTACTGACCTAACAAAATTAGAAGTATAAATTTTATGAATAATTTGAACATTTTTAGATAAATATTTGTTTATCATAATTTATTTACATGTGTCCTTTATGTTAAAATTAGCCATTTTATCTTCTCCAAGTGAACCTCTATACAAGAATAACCTCTATAGAAGATTTTATGTAGTATATAAGTTAACATATTTTATTAGAATGATTGTCTATTGTCAAAATTGTGCATTGGTGTTATGTTTAAACTGCAATCTCTTAGTTTCTTATGTTTCTGGACACACTTCAGTATCAATATCCATGTTAAAAATTGAATTTTGCCGGATATAATAGCACTTTCCTATTGCCCAGCAACACCAAATGCATTTTGTGGCTACTCATTAAGTAATTGTTACTAGATTTATGCATATGTTTTTCAATTTTCACTCTTCATCTAATGTCTGCTCGTATCTCGATTTTTTTGCAATAGTTACCACATTATTGATAGTTGCTGTGAGATTCGAAATATTTTATTCGGATTTAACCTAACTCATTAACTCAATCCGAACTTAGAATGTCTAAAACTCCAATACTCAAGTATCTTTAGCACGTTCTGGTTGTCTGAATAATGAATGTTAACGCCTAAATAGTTAAGTCTGCTTTAGGTCAAATCTCCGGGTGCTTTATAGCTCGTTTGGATATACATCCGAAGTAACTTTTTGACTTATGGAAATCAAAACGTAAGAAGTTAGTTTGAGTGTAAAATTTCATAATGACTTCTGGAAGCAAAAAAAGTCAGACTTTTTGTGAAACAAAATATTTTTTCTTCTAACTTTTACTTCCTGAGGAGTATCGAAAATTAATAATCTTGTATGCATGATTTTTTTACGATTTTCCCTATTTTCCATCCCCACTTTTCCTATTTCCCATCCTCTCACGATTTATAAAATCAACCTGCTTTTTAATTCTCATTTTTCCTAAGTACCATCTGCAAAAGTCAAATTAAAGTTTGACTATGACTACCGGTATCAATTTGTATTTGTCTTCTTCGTTAAATCTATCCATTAAACAAAATCCATCATTAAAAACTATCTAGTTAGAAACCCTAGGTTATATATCTATGTAATCACTATAGAACAAACCGATCCCTCCGTATTTGAGAGGCAGACGAATTAATCAGCGATTAGGCGTAAATCATTATAATGGAAGATTCCATTATCATAATTGATGCTAGCTTCATTTTTTCTTTCCATGAAATTTTTTTGGGGATCATTTCCTGAATTCTCATGAATTCGATCTAAGTGAATAGATCTCGACTGATGAAATCATGAAATCTTGGTAGAATCATGAAATCTTCAACCACTGTTTTACTGGCTTCTAAGTCTTTTGATCTTTTTTTGGATTTACAATGGAAAATTAAAACGCCTAAAAATCCTGGAAAGGTATAAGGGAGTCAGTAATTGGATTTTTATTCCACATGAAGCTGTCACTTGGGTGCATCTCTCAACACTGGATGCCGTTTCTTTGATTACTTCTGAAAAGCGTAAATGGTCTCGTCGTTTCGATCAGGTGGTAATTCTTATGGAAATGTTATCAAACTCACACGGAGATTATCTTCGTATATCTACATATGATACTTCGAAGGATTCAAGGAATAGATTTATTTGTGTTCCTAGTGGATCGAAAGGTGCTGTTTGGAGTACTTTTCGGTCATCAGTTTCTCCAGTTTCTACAGTTTCAAAACTTCCTGCAGCTAAACATGTCAAAATTCCTGAAGCTAATGATTTTCCTTCTTTAAGTTCGCCGGATAAACATCTCAATATGGATATGTATGATTCATAATCTTTGGGAATTGCTGTGGAAGTTTTGAATTTTCACTCTGGATGGAATTGTATTGCAAATGGAATATTAAATAAATTTAACTGGAAAGGACAGTTGGGTTTAAGGAATATTAGTGGTAGATTGGCTTTCTTCCTGGCCAAGTCAGAACCATATTATAGTTTATTCAATAAAGAAGTATCGATTAAAATTGGTAAATCATTGGTTATTCTTCGTCAATGGAAGCCTGAGGATTCTCATATCAAAGTGGCACCTGGTGACCAACATTGGTTTGGCATTAGGGGTTTACCGTTTCACTTCTGGGAATCTCAAACTTTTGAGAAAATTTGTAGTCCTTGGGGAAAACTAATTGAAATTCATCCTTCAACAATGAATTTTACCAAGCTCAATAGCTGTAAGTTATTAGTCCAATGCGATCTTAAACAGGTTCCCGCTACCATGGAGTTTGCAGGGGTTTGGCTTAGTATAGAATGGATGTAAGACATACAACATGCTCAGGTACTTCCTCATCCAAAGATTCGGTCAATAGTGGTGGATCATACTTCTGGTATAGTTACTTCAGATGCAGATAAGTCGCAATATTATGCTGAGCATAAAAACGATTTTGACTTCAATATTTCTTCAACTGAATCTGGAGCTACTTCTAATTCTAACTCATCTAATATCCCGACGGTAAAAGTGTTGAATAAGATTTGGAAAAAAGTAACAGACTCTCATAAAAAATCTTTAGAGTTTGATTCTGTTTCGGATCATCCTTGGGTCACAGTTCGACACTCTAGGGACTCGGGTTCTGGAGAAAATTCGAATAATATGTCAGCCCAGGAACCAAATCAGCAGATTTTTTCTAATTCGTCAGATTTTTGCTCGGGTTCTGTTTTAGGTAGATCTAACAGATTTTCTCCTTTGGTTAATGATCACCATCCGATGGAGGACTCTATTTCGCTACCATTATATCACTCGTCATCCTCTCTAGCTGATAACAGTAGAGTTTTTAAAGCTGAGGAAACTGCAAACTTAAAAGAGAAAATTGATTCGCATATTCAATTCAATAAACTCATGGGTTTTTCTTGCGATCATCCTACTATGAGAAATGTTTGTAGAAGCATGCTTATCAAAAGGGACGCAGGTGAGAAAAATTTGGAAATTTCTTCGGATGCTGACGACGATGGATTGGGATCGTTTGACTCGGATGAAGAGGCTCCAATAGAAGATACTGAAGACAATTAAACAATTGGAGCTGTGAATGATTTATTGGAGACTGATTCTTTATTTTTGGATGGTTTTAATCCAATTGAAAGTGCTAGGGTTGTTGTGTCTTCTCATGGATCATAAGATTATGTGTTGGAATATTAGAGGGCTTGGGCAGGATAAGAAAGTAACAACAATAAGGAATGCAATTTGGAAGAACAATATCACTCTCTGCTCAATTTTAGAATCAAAGAAGGAAATTGTTGATGATAATCTGATAAGGTATCTTTGGGGGAATGTCATATGTAAATATCTTTATCAACCTTCAAGGGTGCTTCTGGGGGCATCATTATTATGTGGAAGGAGGGGGTTCTGCATATGGAAGATCCTCTTATGGGTGCTTTCTCTCTATCAATTAAGTTCAGAATTTCTGCTAATAATTTTACTTGGCTGTTCACAGCTGTATATGCAGCTTCAGATGCAGGTGATTATAGACAGTGTTGGCATGAGCTGTCAGACATTAAAATTCTTTTTGAAGATCCATAGCTTTTGGGTGGAGACTTTAATGCTATTTTAGCACAAGATGAAAAAAACCTACCTGGAGGCATCATTACCAGCAGAAGATTCTTCAAAAAGTTTGTGAATTAGCATGAACTAGTTGATTTTCCCATGGATGGAGGGCTGGGAGGGTACAGTCTAATCTTTGCGTTCTATGTGGAGCTGATCCAGAAACTCAAGAGCATTTGTTCATGCATTGTTCATATAAGGAACCTGGACCAGATATAGTTTCTTCAAAATGCTTTTTATTTAGTTGGTCTTTGAATTCAATTTTGCTTCAAGGATACTCTTTAAGTACCCTAATTTGTAATTGACAAGGTGTAATTAACAGGTAGCTCAAGCTATCTCTTGTGTTTTGGTATCTTCATCTCTTTGATGAAGTTATACCTATAATAAAATTTTGCCCTTCTCAAAAAAAAAAAGATTCCATTATTGGAAATCTAGGTAAATGATACCTCTTCAATTGTTTACAAAGAAACCTGTACGTATCTTGTGTGTTTCAAAATCTGACGATCAGCACTTTGAGATTGATAAACAACAACTTCGGAGCAGGGATGATAATAGCGCCATTATAGAACTTCATATGAAGACATTCCATTGACTCAAAGTACCTCTGATTAATCCCTATATCAGTTAATAGGAGGATGGGAGACTTGTTCTCTCAAAAATTATTTTGTGGAAATTCCCGACGACCTCTTTAATTAACGTTACTAATATATTCATTGCCACCAGCACACAGCTTGTTGCATTGCAGCCAAGGTTAGCCTTGCAAGCTGTTGTTTATTTTGTATTTTGCACTTCTAGTGGTAAAAAAAAAATAACGAAATGGCGTGCGGAGAAAGACTAAGGAAAAGGGGGGAATTCTCGAAAAAGTACTCCCTTGGAATATTCTTCATACGGATATGAGCGGATTTTGTAGAAATCTCTCTTTATCGATTGGATTGCGTCCATTTTCATGCAGTCTGTATAGCAAATCGAGCAGCAGGTACATATAGATCCATAGATCATTATTACACCGACTTCAATTTTATGAACTGTATACGCGAAAATGAGAACTTAGTTAAAGAAGTACCGGTCCTTGGTGGAGATAGAGAAGAAGAAGTATAACTTAGGTTTTTATTCGCGGTTGGCTAGTTTTATAACTGGGGGTAAATAAAATGTCAACAATGGTATTTAGGATTTATGAAAACTCATAAGGGTGGTACATAGGATTATTGGGGATAGAAATTTACGGGATAGAAAATAAGGAAAACCTTTTTTATTTATAAACATTTGGAAACGCAAGATACTTTCAGCATTGCTTGACACGTTGAATGACTCCATCTAGGGGCATTTCAGTGATAAAAGTGGAGAGAAAAGATAAAAGCTGAGGAGCAGAGATTAATTGGGGGTCTGTTCTCACTTTACTTCCTTGTCTTTCTTCTTGGCAATTTCTTTCTCTCAATCAAATAAAAGAATTTCAGAAATTTATGGAGATTGTGTTATTTTTAATGAGAGATCTTGTATGGAAAATCAATTGAGAACGGTGATGTTGCTGCCATCCGAATTGGTGGTTAATGGGTTAGATTCTAGAGTTGTTAAGAGTCCTGGTACGATAAGGAATATTGGGTCTTTGTCTGGATACAAATTTGTAAGGGTTTTGAACTCTCAAATCAGCCAGAAAACAACCAAGTTGTGTGCCGTTGTGGATGGTTTATGCTGATGAATGGTTGTGATTTTCAGTGATATGGATTTTGTGTATATGACGGAAACTGTTGTCTTCATATCCAATTCGAGTGCGCAGGTCGAAGGGAAGAGGGAAAAATACAACACCAAAAGGGCTGTTCTATCTACTAACAGCAAGACACCCATGACCTGTTTGACGAAAATCCAAGAAGCTATATCTTAAAGGTTAGACAATTTTGTACTCGTTTGGGTTGTACCGTACCTTTGCTTTATGAGTCTGTATGGTCTAGTATAATATCTTTTCACTCTAATAATGGTATTGGTGTGTATATTGTTTGTCACGGCTTTAGTTTTGAAGCCTCCACTTAATTAAATGGTAAGTGGACTTAGAACAACTCGTGATAATGGCTTATAAGTGGATAGAATAGGTATTGAAACCTTGTAATGTTTTATCTGTTTCATGTGAAGTTATCATTTGGTTAATTTGAACTTCATTTTTATTACTTATCACTGAAGTGGATTATTAAGGAAGCCTTGATAAAACAAAATGAACCCATGATTTTAAGCTGATTCTTGCAATGGATGTTAAAGTAGCTAAGTACTTAAGTTTTGGTAATCAGATTAATTGTTGAGCTGCAGGCATGATTGTATGTCTTATTCGAAAATGCTCCTGTGTGTTTCTTGCGAAAATGTCCAAACTAATTCTATTGATTTTTGTTGAGGGAATTGTTAGCAGGATCTAAATGATTGTACGTAATATTGGGTCTTGTCTCGCTGTGTTAATTGAGTTGCTCTTAGAAATGTTATTAGTGCCTATCAGTGTCGCCATTACTGACACAATTCACAGTTGAGAATATACTGGTCTATTGAAAAATCTTGTAGTGAGCTTGGAATTGGAACCTACAAATTTAATAAATGAGACCCTAATTTGGTTATCACTCGTACTTTCCGTTTTGTTACAAAATCTTGTCGCCAGATTTCTTCACTGGCTTAACCAGTGCCTCTTATACATTTTTTTTAATATTAATATGTTGGGTGAAAACTCCCTAAGCGTATACAGTTTTGGGTATCCTCCTATGCCCGCTCTCATAAAATGTAAACGCGGATCAGGAAACTACAGGGGTAGTTGGTTTGGATACTTTTAGATGGTTTGTTGTCATAATGCCAGTTATTTTGTAGTACTTGCAGCAGTAGGGACTCCCTTTGAAGCTGTGATTTATAATCTTTATAGTTTATACACTATATCATTTTTAGTTTCTATATGATGTTATGCTGATGGCATTTGAAGGACTGTCGTATATGAGCTTTTATGCCATAGATGGTTGCTGAAATCTATAGTTTTAAATATGAGTCAGCTCGCGTGCATATCTCTATTTTTTTTCTAATTGGTGATAAAATCTTAACGCCATCGATGATGGACTGTATAAGCTTTGTTTTGATGTGTGTTAATAATACTTGGCTATTGTATAGCTAGTGTGTGGGAAATGCTATTGTATAATCTCCTGTGCTTAGTACTTATACTTAGGTTTACTATTTGTGTTTGGTATCTTAAATGGTACACTGTTTGACCAGTTCGCATCGCTAGGCTCGACATATGATTATATGTCACTATTTCGGTTTAAGGTTTAAACGGGATCTATATTTAGAGCTGTACAAGATATACATAATTTTGGAGTCCGAATTTCAATTTATTTGATGTGCATAAATTCTATATTTAGGGTAACCTGGATTCAACGGAATTCGTCAATAGGCATGTTAAGGAAAATGAGAAATATAAGAAATCCATTGTATGAAACTGTTTGAGACTGATTCGTAAGATGTTGGTCTTCAATTATATTTGCTAAACACCAATCTTGTTGAGATTCTTAAGACTGAATGAATGATATGGATGGTGATTTCACAAAGTAGGGATAGTTGTTGCTATGCAATTCAGACTATCCATTGTAAGGGATAGTTTCTACCGCTGAGGGTGGTTCATACTATCTAAGCAAAGAACGACGAACTACGGTCGTGCTTGATCCCTTTGGAATTAGGGAGGAGGGTGTGCAGGCAGCCACTTTGCGGTTCAGCACATCTTTGAGGTTGTTCATATTGTCTGAAAAGGGTTGGTTGGTGCTGCTTGGCAGTTCATACCATCCATGGGGGGATGATTATAACCTTCACAGTAAGAGGCAGTTGCAATCAATCCATTGGCTGTTCATACTACCTAGTGAGAGATGATTGTTACCAATCGAGGTGATTCATATCATCTGATAGTTGTACAAACATTTGACAAGAGATGATCAACACATGCCATAGAGATGATTGTTACCCATCGAGGTAACTCATATACCCTAACTCCTACCATGAGATAAGAGATGATTATTACCAATCGAGGTAATTCATATCATTTGTCTCAGTACTTGAGAAGGGATGGTTACTGCCTATAGTGGCAGTTCATACCATCGATCTAGAGATAATTACTACCTTTTTGAGTAGTTTATGTTTTCTGAGAAAAAAAGTTTGTTGAGCTTGACCAAGTTCTGTGATTTTATATTTGTTGGTTGCTTAGCCTTTTTCATCAAATGACTGATGCCATAGTCTGGTCATGGTTGTACATTTATGCCATAGCCCCATGATTCCCTTTTTTTGAATTTAGTTCGAACTGTCATGGAGTATGATTGTAATAACTTGGTAAACGTCTCTAATGTCGTCGAGTTTGTGTGTAACTAAAGATTATCTGGATCTTTTGCTGCATTTATGATTGTGTCATAACAGATAATGTTTGCTGATGCCATTTGAAATTTTTAGGTTCTTTTCTGCGAGGAAGGCCGGGGACGGTTGTGGCATCAGGCCAAGGTACAAAATTTGAACGACGGAAAGGCTTATGTCTGTTACACTGAACTTCCTCGAAATATAGGTAAAAATGAAATGCCTTTCTACTTTTGCCCCAGTTTTCTGTCTTTGTATAGAAATGTGAATTTGCACGCATATGACATATAATGGACTTTGGCCTTGAGAAGCTCATAATTGAGAGTAGGGTTGTTATGTTTGTTCAATCATTAGTGATTAAATTAAGGTATGGTTAAGGTTCTTAATTACGTGCTTAAAGTTAATGTTCCTATAAGTTATGGTAGCTTAAAATACTGTGAGGTGTGCTTCTTCTGTTCTTCTAGTATGAGGTGACAATCCAACTCATGATGGAAAGGTTGGGGGACGCATAACAAGCTCTCTTCTAATCTGTTGCCTAAAAAGAGTTACTCTGTTACTTAAGCATGGTGAAATAGAAGTGGAGTTCCAAGTCGGAAATCTAATTAGAAACATTAATATCTTTTTTTGTCTCCATAAAGTACGACTGTCATCTTATAAAATTTGAACTGTATAATTTTTCTTTACCATAAACAGTTTAATCACCTTGCAGAATATATTTACTGTAGGGCTTAAGTGTAAATCAGTGCAAAGTAAAGTTGTTGTCGTGTTATTAAGTAACTGAGTTGCTAACAATATGTCTTGATTGAAATAATATAATGTGCTGATTAAGAAACTCACAAAGGTAAAATCACCATAAGAAAGAAAACGCTAGTAACTTCCTCTGCAATGGGTCTGTTGCCTCAAATGATGGTAACCATCTATCTGGGTTTGTTATCTTGTTCTGTTGCCCCCATATTTTTACATTTTCATTTTGTTTGATCAGTCGGGTAAGAATAAGGATTTGAATGAGATTGAACTCAGGTGATTGATAGAAGCACCCAACAAATTCACAACTCTATTAGAGATGCCTACTTTTTACCATCACTGTACTCTCCTTTCTCCCATTGTCTTCCATCACTTTTTCCTTTTATGTTGCTTAGGTTATGAAGCATTTCAGTTCTTTGCGTCAATCTTACATTATTTTGGCAAATGCGCTTTCAGAAGCTTGCACTACAAAAATGGATACATATTTATTTATCGTGCTTAATGAGGTAGCTGATTTTACTTGTCTATTATGGACTCTCGATGCTGAAGAATTGAAAACCTGTACCCAAATGCTACAGGGATGCATTTTAGTTGGCCGATGCCTGTTATGAGTAAGCTCGTGTATATCTCTATTGATAAGATACTGAATGTCTTACAAATGAAATTAGCTGACACACGCAAGACATAGATTGATACTCATCAATAGACCCTACTTATGTTTGAGCCAGTTTTTTTACTTTTCTGTTGTTGTCGTCGTTCTTCTTCGGTTTTGTCGTGCTGATAGTTCTTCGGTTTTGTCACATTGATATGGACTTGTCACATCAATAATGTTATTATTTGGTTATTTGATGCGTGCTTTTATGTGTTTGCAGGTCCTGGTCAGTCTACAGAGTGGGTGCTACTTGGCAGAGAAGAAGGTGAAGTTTGCATTCACCATCCAGTATGTACTTTAAAATATGCAGGGACAAGGAAGAGGAGGAGAGTAGCTAGAGGAGATTGCAGTCGGTCTATTGGAGATAAGCTGGATGCTTGGATACATAATGGGTATTGGTAAGTATGTGCTATGCAATTATCTTTGCTTAGACATCTAGTTATTTAAACTGCTACGAGTCTTACTGTAGATTTACTTGAGGGCTGTCATGAAAAGGGGTGCATACCGATTTACTGTGGGATACATAAGTTTTGGTTACTAGTGCATGAATAGAATGTTCGATTTACTGTGGGATACATAAGTTTTGGTTACTACTGCATGAATAGAATGTTGAATGGAGTCCATTTCGCATACGATGTGTTCTACAATGAGATAAGTTGTGTGGTTCTCTTTTCGGGGAGTGTTTGAACATGCTTGGTGGAAAGCTATGGTGCCAACATGCTTGGTGGAAAACTATAGTGAGGTTCCTGTTGCTCCTTTGGTTTCAACTGTGAGTCTGCTGTCAGTGGAGTTCCAGATTTGCAAGATGGTGGCCTGATCACATAGTGCTTTTGGTGAGGTTCCTATTGCTCCTGCTAAACAAGTCTTGGGAATTCAATCCATTGGTTTTACTTAGTAGATGGTGGTTTAACTTAGCTTGAAATGTAGTTCTATGTTTTGAAATATATTGTAGAGTCCCATAGTTGGCACAGCTTTGTATGTTTTACCCTGTTCTTATGCAACTATTTTCCTTGCCATTGCCAGTGAGATTGTGCATGTTGCGTAAGCATAACTATTTTCTAGGGTGAAAACTAAGAAAGTTTATTTCCTCCAACCCAACAAAAGGGAAAACAGGACACTTAATACATCAGTAGACATTTCATTTTGAACAGACATATCTCCTCAGATCCAAGCTTGAAACTGCATGACACCAAAATCAATTTGCCTAGCCGACTTTAACCTCAATAGTCCTAGGCTTCTTAGGTTCATGTGGAGGCAATTTCTTGACACTAATAGTCAGAACACCATCAAGACAAACAGCTGAAATTGCATCCACATTGGCATTCTCAGGGAGTACAAATTTCCTCATAAATTTCCCAATTCTTCTTTCCATCCTCACGTACTTTACCTCTTTCTCCTTTTCGTCTTCTCTGTGTCGCACTCCAGTCACTACAAGCACGTTGTTATCTTCCACTTCAACTTTGATTTCCTCCGATTTCAATCCCGGCATGTCAAGTGCAAACACATACGAGTCTGGGTATTCCATAATGTCAGCTGGTGTTGCCGCCATTGCTTTTGCATCTCTTACATACTTCTTTGATGGTGTATTCACTGATTTTTCAACCTCAAGATCTGGTAAATCGAACATGTCTTCAAGACAGGCGAAAAATGGATCATTGAAGCCAATTACCCTGAAATCCATTGCGCTTTAACAGACCACTTGAAAATTACTCAGGATAGCTTGATTTCTTGCTGCAAATTAAATGTTGATTTGATTGATTCCAGAACTATGCGAGTCGTGTTTATTTTATATACAGAGAGAGAGATGCTTGAAGCTATTTGTGTAGAGTTGGCATAGAAGTCGGTAGATGCTTCTGCTTGTCTATCTAATTTTTTCTCCATCGGCTCCAGAAGTTTGTAGAAGGTTTGAGAAATAGAAAACGGAAGCGACGGAACTTACTAGATTGTATCTGTTTAGATTACGAAATAAAGTGGGCTTTGGTTAGCGATCCAGCCCACAAATTGACTGGTTACTTCCGAGAGACCTATAGGGGAACTTACGGGGAGACCCAGAAAAAATAATATTCTCGTTCTCAGGCCCATATTTAATTTTGTATACCGTGACACCCATAATTATATGAAATTATTATATGAATCAATACATAACTGGTTATGCATACTATCTTTTCAGGCATAACTCGTTATGCATACTATCTTTTTCAAGGGTATAATTGGCAGCGCAACTTGGACATAACATATCTAAAAATCCGTGCCTTAAAATTTTACAAATTTTATATCGTTGGAAATCTTTTTAAAAGAGCTACGCAACGAGTACAAACAAGAATATCAAATTTTTGTTTTTAACGAAAAAATCGGAGGTGATCCTCATTTTAGGGAATTTTTTTGAAAACTTGATACTTAACCATTATGCAGTCACCAAAAACGATGCATAACACATTCTGCAGACGCATAACGAATTATGCAACCATTTTCTCGACTGCATAACACATTATGCATCTGCATAACAAGTTATGTAGCCATTGTTTTGGTTGATTTTAGCCGTACATATAAAAAATTGATGCATAATGCAGTGTGCATCCATTTTCTCGATGCGTAAAATATTGTGCAACAATTTTCTCGATGCATAATGCATTATGCAGTCCTATTTTCGGATGCATAACAGGTTATGCATCCATTTTAACGACTGCATAACATGTTATGTAGATATTATTGTAGGTGCGTGACAAGTTATGCAACCTTATTTTTTGTTGGTTTCAATACTAAGAAAAAAATAGCTGCATAACGTGTTATGCAACCGTTTTCTGGACTGCATAACAAGTTATGCATAAAAAAAAAAAGCCGCAAAACGTGTTATGCAACCAATTTCGAGAATGCATAACAAGTTATGCAACAAATTTTGTAGATGCATAACCTGTTATGCATCACTATTCACACATCCATTTTCTTTTAAATACACGTTACACGCACACCAAATCCATCTGCACTTCCATCTTGCTGTCTTGCATCAGGCATGTGCTTGCTTCCGTCTCAACTCTACTTCTGCAACACAACCCTACTCAGTGCATCGGCTGCCACTGCCATATACCACCAGAGCTGCAAATATCTTTCTTCTTTGAGTTCACGGCCATTCCATTAAACCTCAGATCATAACTTGAGATTTATTCGCGGCACCACCATTTCAGCTTATGACCAGTACCACCAATTCTTCTTCCAGGCAACAATTTGTAACCAGTACCACCATTTTAGCTACGTTTAAATATGCAACACGTAGTAAGAAATTTTGTCGTGAACTAGCTAAAAGAGCCAGCGGCCCATCGAAGTACTTGATAAAGTTTGGCAATTAAATTGATGGGTCAGCTCTTTAGAAAAGCATCAGGCTAAGCTCACATACAATAAAAGAAGAAGAAGACAGAAGGTCAGGAACGGTGACTAGAATCTACATCGCCAAGGTTTTCTGACGTTTAAGCTCCTTGTGGTCGCCATTGGTTAATCTTTTACATTTGAGACTTATCCGTCGATCTCTCCACATAGTAATTTTGGGAACTTTTGTTGTACCACAGTACTCATGTTTTCCCCATCTTGCAGCGGTATCTTCCTTGGCACCCCTACCCGTGTTTGCAGCTCTTTGTTCATTGTGTGAAAACTTGCACGAAGTTCCACGATTACCAAGTAATATAAGCACCATTCCTTGCAGCTATTGTTATCTGTTTCTCACAATCCAGTACCATCAATTCCATTGCTTCAACTACTAACAACAGCAGAAATCCATTTCGGTCTCGAGCTCAACTCATCAGCAGAAACATCTTGAACACAACAACCAAAAGTATTCTCCTCTTATCATGACTGAGCATCACTGACTTCATTCCTTAACCGGCAACAACATTGACTTCCTTGGCTGAACTTTAACTAATTCAGACACTTCCTCGAACACCTGATGTGCAAAGTTGGTGGTATGTTGAGATCTGTATTCTGAGTCGTTCTCCATTTTCATCTTCCATTCATTGAAACCCTATCTGTGAAATTCAATTTCCTAAAAAAACCAAAATTAAACCTCTCACAACCATTTCTACTTCAATTAACAACAAACTCATCGACAATCGATCGATTCAAATCGATTTCACATAAAATATCAATCATTTACGAAACCCTGAATTAGCTTACCTTTTTCTTCTTCTTCCATAACTCAATCGACTTCAGTGCCATCACCTTCTCCTCGACTCATCAAGCTACTAAACTTCTTAGAGATTATTCACACAAAATCAAGCTCAATTCCTTTGAATTGAGGTCCACAGAGAGACGAGAAGAACAATAGAAAACAAGAGAAAGATAAAGAAGAGAAGAGAAAAATAGACCGGAACATAATTTTATAAATTCTGGGTTTGTGAGAAATTTTCTCACAGAAAATGGGTGCGCGCCTGAGTTTTTCTGGGCATGGGTTTCACAGTGGAAAAAATCTGGAAAATGGGTTTGTCTGTAGTTTTCACAGACCTATATCATGTAGTGAAACCTACAAAGAGACCCATTCTACAGATTTTCTACACCGTGAAACCCACAGGCGGAAAAGTTCACGCACGCACCCAATTTTCGTGAGAAAATTTCTCCCAAACCCACAATTTATAAAATTTGGTTTCTTCGTATCTTTTCTTCTTCTTCTTCTTCACGGGAATTTCTTCTTCAATTATTTTTATTTTCTTCCTACTAACTGTGACTTACGATCAATAATATTGAAGACAGTATAATCACATGAAGATTGGAAACAATAGCTGAATGAAATCGAAAGTTAGGGTTTGAGGTGATGTTATGAGATGAATCGAGATCTTGCTGTTTGTTATTTCCGAAAGATGTATGAATGGTTTTTTTAATTAGGTATTATGATTGAGAAGATGGATCTGAGATGTGTTCTGAGATGGAGATAGGGTTTTGTAATTGTTTCAATCAAGTAGAACATGAAGAAAAGTTAATTTGAGATTTAGAAAATACAGGGAATAATAATAAAGCTTATTTGAGCTTGGATGATGAACAACAAAGAAGAAGAAGAAGATGATGTTATGAGTGCATAACATGTCATGCAGTCAAAAAATGGATGCATAACACATTAGCCGACATCTTTGTTATTTTGTGTGAAATTGAAAATTGATGCATAATGCATCATGCAGTCGAGAAAATGGATGCATAACCTGATATGCATCCAAAATACGGCTGCATAATGCATTATGCATCGAGAAAATTGTTGCATAATCTTTTATGCATTGAGAAAATGTCTGCATAACCAATTAGGCATCAATTTTTTATATACAAACTAAAATCAACCAAAACAATGGCTACATAACTCGTTATAGATGCATAACTTTGTTATGCAGTCGAGAAAATGGATGCATAATTCGTTATGCGTCTGCATAATGTGTTATGCATCTGTTTTGGAGGCTGCATAATGAATATGTAGTCAGTTTTCGAAAATTTTCCCTAAAACGATGTTCACCTCCGACTTTTTCGTAAAAAACAAAAATTTGATATTGTTGTTTGTACTCGTTGTGTAGCTCTCTTAAAAAGATTCCCAACGATATAAAATTTGTAAAATTCCAAGATGCGGATTTTTAGATATGCTATATCCAAGTTGCGTTGCCAATTATACCCCTAAAAAATTAGGCTGCATAACGAGTTATGCCTGAAAAAATAGTATGCATAACGAGCTATGTATTGATTCTTAATAATTTCGGATTATTTTGGGTGTCATGATATCTAAAATTAATTGTGGGCCTGACAATAAGAATATTATTTTTTTGGGCATGCGCCTAATTTTCCCTATCATGAAACCTGTTTTGAGGCATGCTGAATTTTTTTGAGGCATACTCATTCATTATCCCATATAGGGTGGGTTTATAAGGGATATCTAAAGGTAGTGCAATTACCTATATATCCTTAACCAATTTAAATTACTAGAGTGTCCTTATCCCCAGAAACGTAAAATCAAAATAACCTTTGAACTTAAACATCTTGGACTCGAATTCAATTAAGCAATTAATCAAGCAAAGGAAACACGAATCAAAATGAGCGATGTTGGAGTGCGAACTCAGATGTATTTTAGAATGTATTTGTAACAAACCCATCTTGTTTTTGATTGATTTTATTTTGTTTGATCGATAGAATATGATTTTAAAGATGAAATAACGGTTTTCAGAAGATCAGTTTGGCTGATCTTGGAATATTAATTTTGAGCCTAACCTAGTATATGATTAAGAGAAACACCATGTTCCGCTAATGCAACTTTGCTAGATTTTGTTCGAATCAGCCGAACATAGCCTTGTTCTTCGTTTTAAATTTTCAGAAGATCTATTCGGCTGATCTTGACATATCAATTTTGAGCCGAACCTAGTATATGATTTAGAGAAACACTATGTTCGGCTGATGCGACTTTGCTAGATTTTGTTCAAATCAGCCGAACCTAAATTCGTCAGTTACAAAGTGAAGTTCGGCTTATAGGTATATTTTCAAAAAACAGAGGTTCGGCTGACAAGTTATCAGCCGAACCGTTCATATGGTCAGTAGATCTGGGTTTTAAAAATTCAATTTTTTGACAGATTCAACTTATAAAAAGGATATTAAACCTCGTATAGAAGTGTACTTCTGAATTGAATCACACATTTTGGTCACTTCAAATCACTAAAATCTCAAAACCCAAGTTTTTTTCACTTCTTCCACTCAAAAATCCCAACTCTCTCCCAGCTCTCTCACATAAATTTGATTTCTCTACTAATTTACCACTAATAATTTAATGTTTAATCAATCCTTAAAATTCCTAATTAATCAAATCTAATCATCACTACAAGAAAGTTAGTGTATTGCAACATGTTCTTTGTGTGGCATGAACCCGTATTTTGTGTTGCAATAGCCTTTTGCCACACAATTTTGTTTTGCCACACCCTGTGGCAAGAAACTGTGTCACAAGAAGTTATTTCCACACCAATGATGTACTGCGACAGTAGTTGTGTTTTTTGCCGCACCCATTAGTGAGGCTAAAACATGAGGCAAAAAGGTTTTTTATTAATATTTTTTTCTTTTAATTAAAAAAATCCGTTAACGCATTAATGGGTCAAAAATATTTATTACCATATTTTTTTATTCATGATCCGTCACCACATTAATGGATCAAAAATATTTATTACCATTTTTTTATTCATGATAATAATAGTAATTAATTTGATCTTGTTATTAATTTTGATTTTATACTGAAAAAAAATAACGAGGACACAATTCTCAATTTGTTGATTTATTTTATTTCATATACAAATTTAGTACATATACATGGTATATTTTTTGATCAAAAAAGAAAATTAATACATGATACATCATAAGATGAGACCACATGATAATTTTCAGGAAAAATAAAGAAAAAAGAAACTAAACTTCGTTCCGATCTTGTTCACTGCTCCTGCAAAATCAACTCGTTCTGATATTGTTCTCTTCTCCTCCAAAATTAATGTTCAAGGAAGATAGTAATTTTCATAATCAAATATCATTCTAAATAATACCAATAGATTTTAGTTTCGGAAGATGAGTACCTTGTCCCGGAAAAAATCCAACCTTTATTAGCAGTATTCCCTCGGGCTCGTAAAATCAACGAGTCTATCAGACTAGAGTCTAGTTTAAGAACTGAAAACGAAGGAAAAATAATCGAAGGTTAGCCCATTATCAATCTAGAGAAACAAAAGAAAAACAATTATGTGATCACAACCCCTAATTATATATCTCATCTCAATTAAATGGCTCCTTAAGATTATAAAATCATTGTAAAAATTAAATTTTTTTGTGAAAACTACAGGGAGACCCATTCTTACACACTTTCACACTGTGAAATCCACGCCCAGAAATCTAAAGACGAGCACCCATTTTCTGGAAGAAAATTATTCTCAAACCCATATTTTCCAAAATTATCATCCGAGAGATGGAGGCGAAAACAAAATAAAAGATCTGATTTTCTTCATAACAAATTCTCATCTTTTCTTCTTCTTCATCTTTCTCCTTTGTTCAACTTCGTTTACTTTATAATTCCTGAAATATTTCCAGACCTACAAACTCTTGATCCCCTTTTTCAACCCGTGTCCTGAAGGAGAAGATGTAAGAGGTTCAAATCGAGAAATCAGTGGATGGATTTGCGATTTCCCCAGAAGAATAGGAAGATTATTATCAGTTATTGATGACAAATCTGGTGCGGTTACTGAATTTGAGATGAAAGAAAGGGGATTTGATGTTGCAAAAAGATTGGGTTTCTCTACGAGTTTGAATCGGAGCCTGTGAAGATTACTGGAGATGTTACAAAGATGTGTCAGTTCTGGTTCGACGTTATATGAGAAGATTCGAGAGATTGATGGAGGTTTTGGAGAATCTGAAATTAAACTAGGAATTGGGTTTTTGTTGTTGTATGGGTAATTGTTGGTAATTGGGTTTTGGGTTTTCCGTGTGAGTCTCAGAGAAGGATTAAGAGAAGAACTTCACTGGGAATTGATGAACTGAAGATGGGTTTTTGTTGGATTGGATATTGAGACTAAAATTGGTGATGTTCTTGAGTTGCAGGGTAGAACTGATGATACTTTGAATTCATCAATTTATCAATCAAATTGGTGGATAGAGTGTGTTTTCAACCCACCGATCAATTCATCATTCTAAGCTTCCGCAGCGGCAAGGTAAATAATTTTATCAATCAAGCTGGTCGATATACTCACATACATTCAGTTCTGAATACTATGGGTGAAAATTTTAGAGGTTAAGTATTTTCATCAATTTAATTCCCTAGATTCTGTTGTAAGGAAGCTGCGTGGCAAAGAAAATTCTAGGGAGAGGACTGGAGCATCTCTAATTTCTCTGCAAAGACACTTCAGTAATTGAATTATGGGGAAAGACACCGCTGTGCGTACGGCCTTAGCTCAACAGGAAGAGTGAAGGGAAATATTGCAGTATGGTTGTACCGTGTCACATCCTTTGGCAGTCGGTTCTAAAGATATGTCTACAGTGTCCAATGACACACTCATTGCAAGCTGATCTTGGAGCGAAGCTTCTAAGGATGGCACGATGAAATAACTAAAATTCGATGTGGAAATCATTTTGTCAAATCAAGGCCTTCGCTAATTTGGCAACAGACTGATCAACAAGGTGGTTCGGAAGTGTTGAAGTGGAATCAAACATTTGTTTTGACCCAAAACAGGCAGCCGTTGGTGTCACTACACCAAAACCAGGATTTTGTAACAGTGCAACCTGTCACAGTTTATTTTTCAATCACAGATACACCTGTGACAAGTCCTTCAACAGTTATAATTGTTATTAAATTTTGTATTCGTGATAATAATTAGGAATATTAAATTCTTTTATTAGTCACAATAATATTTGTTGACAATTTTACAGACAATCACAATTATAATTCAAAGTGATGATTCCACCCAAATATTTCACCACATCTAAAACAACCCCAAAATTATAACACTTTGAATTTTACTTGTCACTAATTTTCTCACATTTGTACAAACTAACAATTATATTTCATTTCTATAAATCAAAATACATTTTTCTTTTTCATTTTAATTTTCTTAATATTAGAAAACATGATCAAGACCAAGTCAACAAGTCATGACTTTATAGAAATTTGACTTTGACATATCTGCTTCTTCCGAAGACGGTGAAAATTACCAGACTACCCTTATCGAAATAAGTGCAATAAAAATTTCGAAGATTGTGAAAATGACCAGACCATCCTTATCGGAAATAAGTAAAGTAAATATTACAAACTATGAAAATGACTATATTATCCTTACTATTTTACCATATTACCTTTAATGGAAAAAAGTGCAACAAAATATTATGCAGACTATGAAAATTACCAGACTACCCTTATCAGAAATAAGTGAAGTAAATATTACAGATTGTGAAAATGACCATATTACCCTTAACGGAAATTAGTGCAATAAATATTATGGAAACTGTTAAAATGACCAGACTACCCTTATCATAAATAAGTAAAGTAAATATTACAGACTGTGAAAATAACCATACAACCCTTATAAGAAATAAGTAAAGAAAATATTACAGACTGTGAAAATGATAATTTTACCCTTATTAGAAATAAGTGCAACAAATATAATGGAGATTGTGAAAATGACCAGACTACACTTATTGGAAATAAGTAAAGGAAATATTACACATTTTGAAAACGACCATATTATCCTTACTATGAAAATGACCATATTACCCTTACTAGAAATAAGCGCAATAAATATCATGGAGACTATAAAAATGACTATATTACCCTTACTAGAAATAAGCGCAATAGATATCATGGAGCCTATGAAAATGACCAAACTACCCTTATCAGAAATAAATAAAGTAAATATTACATACTATGAAAATGATTATTTTACGCTTACTGGAAATAAGTGTAATAAATATTCTGGAGACTATGAAAATGACTAGACTACCTTATCAGAAATAAGTAAAGTAAATATTACAGACTGTGAAAATGACCATATTACCCTTACTGGAAATAAATGGAATAAATATCATGGAGACTATGAAAATGACCAAACTACCCTTATCAAAAATAAGTAAAGTAAATATTACAGACTGAAAATGACCATATTACCCTTACTGCAAATAAGTGCAATAAAGATCATGGAGACTGTGAAAATTACCAAACTACCCTTATCAAAAATAAGTAAAGTAAATATTACAGACTATGAAAATGACCACTTTACCCTTATTGGAAACATATGCAATAAATATTATATAGACTGTGAAAATGACCAGACTATCCTTATTGGAAATAAGTAAAGTAAATATTACAGACTGTGAAAATGACCATATTACCCTTACTGGAAATTAGTGCAATAAATATTATTGAGAGTGTGAAAATGACCAGACTACTCTCATTAAAAATAAATAAAGTTAATATTTCAGACTGTGAAAATGAACATATTACCCTTACTGGAAATTAATGCAATAAACATCATGGAGACTATAAAATGACCAAACTGCCCTTATCAAAAATAAGTCAAGTAAATATTATAGTCTTTGAAAAGGACCATTTTACCCTTACTGGAAATAAGGTTAATAAATGTTATGGAGACTGTGAAAATGACCAAACTACCCTTATCAGAAATAAGTAAAGTAAATATTACAAACTATGAAAATGACCATATTACCCTTAATGGAAATTAGTGCAATAAATATTATGGAGACTGTGAAAATGACCATGCTACCCTTATCGGAAATAAGTAAAATAAATATTACAGATTATGAAAATGACCATATTACCCTTACTAGTAAAATTGTTAGTTTGTACAAATGTGGGAAAATTAGTGACAAGTAAAATTCAAAGTGTTATAATTTTGGGGTTGTTTTATATGTGGTGAAATATTTGGGTGGAATCATCACTTTGAATTATAATTGTGATTGTCTGTAAAATTGTCAACAAATATTATTGTGACTAATAAAAGAATTTAATATTCCTAATTATTATCACGAATACAAAATTTAATAACAGTTATAACTGTTGCAGGACTTGTCACAGGTGTATCTGTGATTGAAAAATAAACTGTGACAGGTTCCACTGTTACAAAATCCTGATTTTGGTGTAGTGTGCTGCAATATGAAGTAGTGGCTGACATTAAGGAGGGTGTTATAGGCAAGACCGATAAGAAAGGGAATTGGTACTGCGAACTGAATTTAGTGCCGAGATAACAGTACTGGTGCTATCTTTGCCGATAAGTTTGAATGTTGTGCCGTGGATGAAATATAAATGGTGAACTAGGATGATTTTGGTGCAGATGCATAACCTATTATGAATCTACAAATTTGTTGCATAACTTGTTATGCAGTCTAGAAAATGGTTGCATAGCATGTTATGCAGCAACTTTTTTGTCACTATCGGAACCAACAAAAACAAAGACTGCATAACTTGTCATGCACCAATAATAATATCTGCATAACATGTTATGCAGTTGTGAAAATCGACGAATAACCTGTTATGCATTCGAAAATATGGCTGCATAATGCATCGAAAAAATTGATGCATAACCTGTTATGCATTCGAAAATATGGCTGTGTAATGCATTATGCATCAATTTTTTTATGTACACACTAAAATCAACTAAAACAGTGGCTAGATAACTTGTTATAGATGCATAACTTTTTTATGCAGATGCATAATTTGTTATGCAGTCGAGAAAATGGTTGCTTAATTCGTTATGCGTCTGCATAATGTGTTATGCATCTTTTTTGGTGGCTGCATAATGATTATGTATCAAGTTTTTGAAAATTTTGCCTAAAATGATGATCAACTCCGATTTCTTTCGTGAAAAACAAAAATTTGATATTGTTGTTTGTACTCGTTGTGTAACTCTCTTAAAAAGATTTCCAACGATATAAAATTTGTAAAATTCCAAGGCGCGGATTTTTAGATATGTTATGTCCAAGTTGCGCTTCCAATTATACCCCTGAAAAATTAGGCTGCATAACGAGTTATGCCTGAAAAAATAGTATGCATAACGAGTTACGTATTGATTCTTAATAATTTCATATAATTATGGGTGTCATAGAAATAATTATGAGTGTCACGGTACCCAAAATTAATTGTTGGCCTGACAATGATAATATTATTTTTTTTGGGTTTTCCCATAATTTTGTTTTTGACTAACCTCAAACCTTAAGAAAGTTGCAAAGAAAAAATTCAGAGCCCAAGCCCAAAAAGAATCATGAGTATTAAATTTTTGTTTAGATATGTTAGATCTCAGAAGGTTGAATAAGAAAAATCCAGAGAGGGAATACGAGAGGTTAAAGAGAGATAGTGGGGATGAAGGGGGATATGCACGTGGGTAGAAAGTGGACTTTGACTCTTTCCATGCATAAACGGATTTTCCTTTTTGCTGATATATAATAATAATACATATGGAAAAAAAATCTTTGGTGTTTAGCACATGGATATGAGTTTGGCGTTTTAGATTTCTTAACTCTTGGTGAACTAGGCAAAGATATTTGTGTATTATTGAGAAGATTGAAGAATTGTCTTGTAAGCCATGATGCTAATTACAAAATAGTAGGCTCTTTTTTCCATAGAATAGGTATCATTATTCAGAAAGGTGTTGGTGCCCAGCTAGTTGTTAGGATGCCAACACACTGTGTAAACTTTCGATTCGGTTGTTTTAATAAAAGCCCCTGTGGCACCCATTCATGAAAACAAATTATTACGATTTTGCCACAGCTAGATTGTGTCATGCCGCAATATGCCATTCTTTTGCCGCACATCTAAACTTGTTGTGGCAAAAACACAGTATTTTGCCTCGCCAGTTATTTTCATGTGGCTGGAAAGACGTTTTTGCCGCATTGGGATGAAAGTGTAGCGGTACAACCATTTTGCCACATACACTCAAACAGGTGGTGCTGCAATAGATTGTTTTTTTGTAGTGCATAATCATTAACACTAATTATGTAAAGGTAGTTATGTCATTATCAAATAGGGTGGATAAGGAGTGATGTTGTTTTTTATTTAGTGACCCTATTTTGATATTATTTAGGATGCCTCAAAAAATTTTAGCATGCCTCAAAACAGGTTTCTGTATCATCTATGCATTATGTTTTTTAGAGCAGTAGGTGAAAAGTAAGGTTACTTTTTCGTGAGAGATGCACAACAACTTAGTGTTTGAAGATGTTTTCAAATGTCTTAAAAAATCATTAGACCGTCAATTAAATGTTGGCTGAATAAGGATGTCAAGTTTGACACCCGTCATGTACTAAATTGATCGGAAAATGGGTCATTTGTCCAAAAAAATTTAAAACATGGTTCAAATGGACGAGTAAAAATTAGTATGGGTGAAATGGACACAAAAAAAATAGCTAGGATGAAACTGAATTCATCGCGGCTTAAACTTAAAAAATAGCAAGGATGAAACTAGATGCATCATGATATAAATTAAAAATAAGAAAAAATATTTGAAAATGGGTAGGATGAAACTGGTTACATCATGGGTATTTTTATATTTTTGTCCATTTGAACAGTATCTTTTTAATTTTTGTCCATTTAAACAGTATCAAAATGTACAAGTCTTTTTCACCCTGAAATTGTTGATTTTGGTCTTTTTAACCAATTTTGTGTAGATTGATTATATGCAAATTAGGATAAAACTGAATATATTTGGACGACATTTAGGCCTAATTCCCAACATCATTTTCTTTTCTGGATCTGTTTCAGACATATTTGTTTTTTAAGTCAGACTTGACTGAACTGCAACTCGGTGCATGAATTTTAGTCAATATTTTTTTAAATCGCTCCGACTCGTCAAGTGCAAAAGGATCGGGGAGATTCCTTGGGATATGGGGTTCCTGAGTAAGTCAAATCATGTTTCCTTTTAAGTTCTAGAATCAAAATAGGAAGTCTAACGGGATTCAAACCTCCCACCTCACATTCAACTTATATGAGATTTATGTAAATATTGTCTTATATTTACATAGGCAAATACACGATTCCAACATCAACCATGAATTTATGATTCACGATTTAACGTAGGCTTGATTATTAAAAATGAATAACGACTCACGATTCACTTCACGCTTTAAAAGCTTGATTCAGTGACTTAGTCTCATGAGTCTGAAATATTTTGTCCCTGACTCAAACGTCTCCGAATCAGGAGTTAGGTCTGAGTTAGGTAGCGGGTTAGGTTGACAAAAACTAAAACATAAATGGTTTGGCATCTGGTTTTCGTCGAGTTAGGAGTCGACTCAGATCCAGATCGCAATGCAAACACCTGATTAGTATTTTCTTCCCTTGATCTTAATATTTTTACTTTTTTTTTAATCTTTTTTAATTAGTATAATTTACTTTATTAATTCTACAACCCCCTTGGTTACTTAAAAAGTCAATGAAAAATAACAATTACATAGCTCCTCGTGGGAATGATCCTTACTAATGCTATAGTACTTGTTAGTATTAGTGCGAAATATCTAAACTAATTTGTTGCGCAAACGACATGCATCAATGGGTCACTCGACCTAACATCACTTACTATGTTAACTCCGTGAATCAATTTATGCAACAACCTCATACTTCTCGTTTAAATGTTGCTCATTGTGTCGTTGGTTAGCTAAAGTGCATTGTCAACCATGGTATTTTTCCATCGGCCACTAGCTCTGTTTTTCTTGTAGGTGATGACACCGATTCATATTCGGCAGGATGTCTAACAGCTTGCAGATCAATGACTGGTCATTTTATAATGCTCATAGCAAGTCCAATTTCGCATAAATTTAAGAAACAACCTACAATATCTCTATGTTCCGCCCAGGCAGAATATCGAGCTCTTGCCAGGCTTACTCCTAAACTACAGTGGTTGCACTATCTCTTCACTAATTTGTCTATCCAAATTCAGAAGACTATCCCAGTTTACCGTAATAACCAAGAATCTATACACATATATGAATGCATAAAACATATTGAAATTGATGGTTATTTTGTTCGTGAAAATCTCTTTGCTGGTCCATTAAACCCACTCATATTCCATCTGCAACTCAGCTTGCTGACCTCTTCACAAAACCTTTTGGAGTTAATTAATTCAAGAGACTTGTTAACAAGTTGGGAATAACCCGACTCTCCTCCCGCTCCATATTAGACTCATGCTATGCATATATACACGACAACATCATACACAATCAACTAGTGCAGTTAGATGAGAAGATTCCGGAAAAGCTACAAAAAACTACTTCTTCAACTGATTCGACAAGTTCCATGAAGAATTCAAAGTTGTTACTACATTTTAGCTGTATTCTCTGTATATCGATCAATCATTAGGATTATGAATGAGTTTACACAATTATGAGACTCATATGTATCCTTCTTATAAATCTTAGAGAACCCAACTTAAAAAAACATATTCGACGACGCTTTTTGTCTTGAGTGTTGAATCTTGAAGGGCCATAAGCCTAAGCCTTATGTAGGAAGCTGTGGAACATGCCTAAAACATGTAGGGAGAATTGGAAAAATGCCCCAAAACTGGGTGCAATGTTGGAAATCTGCCCCAACATTTAAAAAGTTGGAAAAATGCCCCATTCCGTTAGAAATCCAGTTAAGTCACATGTGTGAGCTTATACATGCGAAAAAAAAGCCAAATATATCCTTCAGAATTCAGGGTTTGGGGTTCAAAATTCAGGATTCAAGGTTTAGGGTTCAAGGTTTAGGGTTCGGGTGGTGGTGGCGTTGGTTTAGTGGTGGTTCTGGTGGTGATGGTTGTCATACACATGTGACTTAACTGGGTTGGATGGCAATTTTAACGGAATGGGACATTTTTCCAACTATTTTTGACGTTGGGGCAGATTTCCAACATTGCACCCCATATTGGGGCATTTTCCCAATTTTCCCCATGTAATCTGACTTTGATTAGTATAAATGCAAATTTTCTCCTTATGATGTAGTAAATTCGAATTG
This sequence comes from Papaver somniferum, assembly GCF_003573695.1. Taxonomy (NCBI): domain Eukaryota; kingdom Viridiplantae; phylum Streptophyta; class Magnoliopsida; order Ranunculales; family Papaveraceae; genus Papaver; species Papaver somniferum. Next base: position 41,835,387 of record NC_039366.1, read on the forward strand.
CAAACTCGATATTCATCATACCACAAATCCAAACTAATAGTAGAACACTGCTGAATTTTATCTCACTTTCATGGCTGAAGAGGCAAGAACCCTGCCAGCATCTCACAACAGTAATACACTTTATTTTCATAATATCTTAAATTTATTTTATTAAACTAAATTAAAAAATAAATAAATGTTGTGGACTTCATATCTTCTCTTAAATAGAGGAGATGAGCAGGAAAGAGTAAGTCTTTCTGATTATTTGTTAAATATAGAGTTTAAGCATGAAATGCTACATTTATGTTATTCCCTAGCAAACTACCCAAATTTTTTACTGTAGTGGCCTGAAAATAAAATGCCAAACTGGTTTGAATAGTATTATCCCTATTAACCACAATAGTGTTTCTCAATGCCACTCTTCGTATTACCAAATGACGTTGAGTTAGTTTCCACTGACATCCCAAGTGTATATTAATATTCGAGAGATCTATAAATATTAATTTTCCCCGATTTAACTTGATCACAAATCTTGATCTAATGTTATTGAATCGAACCCCTAATTTATAAAAAAAACACAAAATTAATTAAAAAGACCAAAATCAACAATTCCTGAGTAAAATGGACAGTTAGATTTTGATACTGTTTAAATGAACAAAAATGTAAAAATAGGCAGGATGTAACCAGTTTCATCGTGCCCATTTTCAAATATTTTTTCTTATTTTTAATTTACACAGGATGTATCCAGTTTCATCCTTACTATTTTTTAAATTTAAACTAAGAAGAATCCGGTTTCATCCTTACTATTTTTTTTGGCCATTTCACCCAAACTATTTTTACTCCCATTTGAACCGTGATTTAAAAATATTTGGACAAATGACCCACTTTCTGTAAAAAAGAAACCCTATAGGTATCATATAAAATTTAAAGATGGTCGATTAGGTTTTCTTTCCTCGGTATTGTTTTATTCGTTTGAGATACATTTAATGTCGCGACAGAAAGCATAATAGGAATGACAACAACTCATCCACTTCTTCCTGCACATTAGTCATGCACAATGCAGGTGTGTTCGAGCTTTCATGTTTGTTTCTATAAATGTTTGAATTAGAAGTTTATTCTCAAAACTTGCGTGCTTGTAAATTAAAGACTTGATTTGTGGGTTTTAACACGTGCAAAGCTTGGTTGTTGAACTTCTTTTTCTTTTTCATTTTTTTTGGAAGAAAGGGAAACAATTAACTAATGAATTTATCAACTAAAACTCTTTAGTTGAGATGAGGTGTATTCTGCATGCTCTTTAATCCAGGAATTTCTGTTTAGTGTTTACCGTCGTTAATGCCAACCAAACAACTTAACAAATGAAAACTAAATGGTCTGTCATACCATTAATGAAAATGATTTTTTCTTGATTACCTCATGCCACTTATTCATTCTTAACCAGAAAAACATGATAATAAAAGTCATTTCATGCCTACACTGATCATCAAATGACGCATTTACCTGAAGATAACTTCATTTTGAACAAACAATTATACACATTCGAGAAAAAAGAAGAAGATAGAAACCAGTAAGTGCATGACTCCAAATTATTTTACCCTACTTTAACCACAATGGTCCTAGGCTTCTTAGGATCAGGTGATACGTATGATCTCTATACCTTGATAACTAGTACTATAAAGGCGGAATTCAAAATAATAATAGACGAGAAACTTAAAAGAACACATAACACAAGTAGTAATTCGAAGAAAATATCTTCTCTAGATTATGAACAAGAAAATGATTACAATTCTCTCTTTGTTACGCTCACAATCTTCTCTAAACAGTGGATCAACCTTAAACTGTTTTCTAGGTTTTTTGTGCCTAGAATCTGTGTGTTTAGTTATTAGCCAAAGCCATCTATTTTTAGCCCTCATCGTACTCAGCCGACCAAGGATTTCTATTAGGAATCTATTTCCTAAACTAAGAGTATTTCCTAAAACAAAACTCTTTCCTAACTAGGAATTCTGCCTAGACAAGGATTCCTGCCTAGAATAGGATTCTTCCCTCAACTTAGCTTGAGGTTAACTAAGTTTCCTAAAGGAGTACGGATACACCTGTATCATGGGTCCCCCTCTTAAGAACTTGAACTCATGTGAGAGTTAAAAATGAAGGTTAGGGAACTCGAGAGTCCCTTTTTCCTTGTTAAACCACCCGACCTTGCTAGGAACTTGACCTTGACATCCAATTAGAAAGGCTTCTTTCTCTTCTTGTCGTGTTGTAGTCACTCTTCGCTCCAATATGCAGTCTTCCTTGAGTGGTTCCTCTCTATCAAACCACACGTCTTCTACTCGTGGTAAGATCATAGTGTCGTCGCCGTCATCATCAAGTAATGGAGGTTCAAACAACTTCAAGTATTCGGCATTTATTACCGATTACATTCCTAGATAAGGTGGCAGATCTAGACCAAAGGCATTGTCACCAATCTGATCGAGAATACGAAATGGTCCATATCTCAATGGCTTTAACTTCTTACCTTCCCCCTTCAGTCGTTCCTTACCTAATTTTAACCATACCAAGTCACCAACACTGAAATTACAAGGCACAAGATGCTTGTCATGTTTTGCTTTGTATTTGGCTTGTGACTTCTTTAATTGCGCTTCAACAGTTGCACGAATCTGAGATATCTTCACCAAGAACTTTTGTTCCTTTTGTCGTTCACTTGCTTCCTCCCCCCTCCCCCCCCCCATTGAGGTGTCACTAGAAAATACTAGACCAAAAGGACTAGGTGGTAAGTAACCATAACACGTCTCGAAAGGAGACTTTCCCGAAGAACTGTGAACTGCTCTATTGAAAGAAAACTGTAGATATGGTAAACTCTCATCCCAAGTTTTAGGATGCTTAGAATTATATCCCCTTAACATGTGAACCATAGTCCTGTTGACCACTTCTGTTTGTGGATGAAAAGTTGTACTCTTCTTCAACCTAGTGTCCATCATCTTCCATAAAGAATCCCAAAAATGACTAAGGAACCGACTATCCCTATCATAAATAATCGAAGTAGGTAAACCAAAATGCTTCCACACATGCTCAAAGAATAGCTTTGCTGCACCGTCTCCCGTTACCGTCTTTGTACATGGAATTAATGTAATCATCTTGCTGAATCGGTCGACCACAACGAACAAGTAATCATAACCAGACTTAGTCTTTGGTAACCCACCAAGAAAATCCATAGAAATACTCTCCCAAGGCCTTGATGGTACTGGTAATGGTAGATATAACCCACGTTTTCTGTTGGAAGGTTTAGATGTGCTACACAACTTACACCCTCTAACTAACTTAGCCACATCATCTTACATCTTTGGCCAAAAGACATAACGACAAAGGTTAAGAAGAGTTTTATTCATCCCAAAGTGTCCAGCAACTCGAGATGTGTGTGCCTCTCTCAACCATTGTAAACGATCTCCATCTTCTGGAATGCAAAGTAACTGACCCTTGTATAAAAATCCATCTCGAAGTTCAAAGTCGTGTTTCAAACTACTCTTGAAACCTTCTAACACCTTCTTGAAGTCTTTGCTGGATGCGTATGACTCCGCATACTCTTGAGGAACAATTGGTTGAATTCTCATGGCCACCATTAATGCTCGATCTGGAGGTCGAGATAACATATCTTCCAACTTGTTTGTTACTCCCTTCTTATACCAAATGAGAATATTGAAATCCATCAATTAAGACATCCACTTCATGTATCGGGCTTGTTGTAGTTTCGTTTGTTCATGTAGATACTCCAATGGTTTGTGATATGAAGGTACCACTACTTCTTTACCTAAGAGATACACTCGCAAATGCTTGATACATTCATATAAAGCATAAAATTCTTTGTCATAAGGTGCATAGTTCTTAATAGCACCTGAGAACAATTCTGAATGGTACTCCACTGATTTACCATCTTGTAACAACACTCCTCCCAATGCATAGTTAGAAGTGTCGGTCTCAACTTCAAAAGTACGCTGTAAGTTAGGCAATGACAACACTGGTGATTCTGAAATCTTCTTCTTTAGTAACTGAAAAGCGTCTTCATGGGTTTGTTGCCATTCAAACTTTGCATTAGCTCCCGTCAAACCATGTAACGATCCTGCAATATTCGAGAAATGCTGGATAAATTTACGCAAGTAGGTGAAAGCCCCTAAGAAACTCCTGATTTCAGTTACAATACTAGGTCTAGGCCACTTAGTAATCACTTCAACCTTCTTTGGATCAATCTTTCGTTGTCCACCACCAACAATGAATCCAAGGTACACCAACTCTTCCTTTCCAAACTCACACTTCTTTACGTTCAACTTCAGCTGGCCTTCATGTAACACTTTAAACACCTTCTCAACGTGAACGATATGCTCTTCCCAAGTTCTGCTGTATATTAGGATATCATCCAAATAAACAATCACAAAATCTTCTATAAGAGGTCGTAACAAATCATTCATCAAACGCATAAACATCGCTGGAGCGTTACACAAACCAAAAGGCATCACCAACCATTCGAACAAGCCTTGTTTGGTTTTGAAATCAGTCTTCCATGTATCATCTTCTCGAACTCTCATCTGGTGGTATCCGAATTTAAAATCCAACTTTGTAAAGACTCGAGCTTTTTCCAACTGATCCATCATGTCGTCTATCCTAGGTAGAGGGTAACTATTCTTGATTGTGATCTTGTTCAATGCTCTATAATCAATACACATACGCCAACCTCCATCTTTCTTTGGAACCAAAAACACCGCTGATCCACAAGGTGAAGCACTTGGCACTATCATCCCTAATTCTAGAAGTTCCTGGACTTGTTTCTTGATCTCATTAGATTCCTATACGATCGTGTGATAAAGACCTACATTAGGTAGAGAACTCTCCCCGGTCAACATGATTTCATGCTCCACACTCCTCTTTGGCGGTAATCCTGTGACATCAGAAAATAAATCCTTATACTTCAACTTCAACCTTTTTAGGTCATCTTCTTGTTGTGCAGACAAGGCTGCCAAACAAATTCTACTCGGATTCTCCTCAAGAGAACGGATCAAAAGGAGAATGAACTTCGTGCTAGCATTCACCAACCGCTTAGCCTGAGTGGCTGTGACTAAGCTTGCTCCCTCAAGAGGAGAGTCTATAGCCCGAATCACAAAACTTTCTCCATCTTTGGTAAAGGTGTACTTTTGTTCCCTCCTATGTAGAGTTACATCTCTATCCCATAGGTAAGAACTACCTAGTACCACCTGACAAACATCCAAAGGAACTACGTCACATGTAACTTCGTCAATATATGACTCATCTAGAGCAAATTTGAACGTGCACTGCTGTGAAACTTGTAAGCCCCCTTCTTTTTGAAGCCATCCTAAAGAATATGGTTTTGGATGTTTGAAAGTCTTCAATCCTAACTTCTGCACCAAAAAATTTGAAAGTAAATTCTTCTGACTTCCCGGGTTAATAGCAACATCAACTAGCTTTGTTTTGACTTGCATCTTTACTTTGAAGAGTCGCTCCCTAAGATCATATTTAGAAGGTCTTTCTTTTTCCCCTGTCATAAGAGAAAGCTTGGAATTGGGTTCCGTTAGTCTGTGGACTTCTTTTGGAGTTTGAGCGACTAGTGCTGCCTTCTTGGCTTCTTTCCGCTGCAACCCTTTGGGCTTTAGATGAGGGTTCTTAACCCAACACTTGTCGACAACGTGACTTGTTTGCTTGCAATGGGTGCAAGACAAACCTTCATTATCACTAGACTTCCCTTATTCTTTGCTCCTTTCCCCTCCTTTGACAGTGGTACCTCCAGATTTCACCTTAGTATTTCCCTTTGAATCAGATTTCTTAAGCCTTCCTTCAATGACATTAGCTTTAATACTTGCTTCAGAGATAATATCTACCGAAAACATCTTCAACTCCTTCCGTATATACTCATGGAATCCGGAATATACTTAATATAGATAGCATGATCTTCCAAGTCTAAATCCAAAACCATAGCTTGATTTTGAAATTCCGTAGTATATTCCTGCACGGTTTGGTTGTAAGTCTGCTTCAAGTTGTACCACTTGAACCATATCTCCTCAAGGTAGCCAACCGGATAAAACTATTTCCTTACAACTGCCTTGAATCTCTTCCACGACAATACTCTCTTACCTAGGTTTTGTCTTTGACAAGCTTTCCACCAGGTTAGAGCATGCTTTTGTAACTTCAATGCCGCGAAAGCTATCTTTTCCTTTGAACCATATTCAAAGAAAGAGAAATACGTCTCTAGACGTTCAATCCAATCATCCAATTTTTCTACATAGACACTCCCATGGTAAAGTGGAATATCAACATGAAAATCAATTTTCAGATTCTTACCATGAGTTTTAGTTGTTGTAGGACCTTTAGGAAGCTCGCTTTCCTCCTTTTCATCCTCATCTTCTTCTTCTTCCGACTCGTCTTCTTCCGAATCATCTTTTTCCGAAGCTGCAGGTGAAGGTGTAAACTTTTTCTTCGTCTCCTTCTTAAGTGTATGAGAACGAATACATCCACTCAATTCCTGAAGGGCAATTTGAATAGACTTCATGTCTGTTTGCAGCGTAGCCACCTTTTCTTCCATATTTTGTGGTTCGCCTTCCTTAGGATCATCATCTGACTTTGTCATCCTTGATCCCCTTGTTGTCTTAACGTCTTCTAGCTTCTCAAGTACCTCACCAAGATTTATGTAGAGAGATCTAGTGAAAACCATAAACCACAGGGATTTACCCTAGAAACTAACCTTGCTCGTGATGCCAACTTGATACGTATGATCTCTATACCTTGGTAATTATTACTATGAAGGTGGAATTAAAAATAATAATAGACGAGAAACTTAGAAGAACACAGAACACAAGTAGTAATTCGAAGAAAATATCTTCTCTAGATTATGAACAAGAAAACGATTACAATTCTCTCTTTGTTACGCTCACAATCTTCTCTAAACATTGGATCAACCTTAAATTGTTTTATAGGTTTTTTGTGCCTAGAATCTGTGTGTTTAGCTATTAGCCAAAGCCATCTATTTATAGCCCTCATCGTACTCAGCCGACCAAGGACTTCTATTAGGAATCTATTTCCTAAACTAAGAGTATTGCCTAAAATAAAACTCTTCCATAACTAGGAATTCTGCCTAAACAAGGATTCCTTCCTAGAATAGGATTCTTCCCTCAACTTAGCTTGAGGTTAACTAAGTTTTCTAACACATGTATCATCAGGCGGAGACAATTTTTTGACACTAATAGTCAGAAAACCATCTCGACGATCAACTGAAATCGCATCAATGTTTGCATTCTTAGGGAGTACAAATTTCTTCAGAAATTTTCCGATTCATATTTCCATCCCCACATAACCTATTTCTCCTTTACATCTTCCCCGCTTGAATTCCGACCACCACAAGGATGTTGTTGTCTTCCACTTCAACTTTAATTTCCTTCAATTTCATCCATGGCATATAAAGTACAAACACATACGAGTATTGGTACTCCTTGATATCAGCTGGTGTCGCTGCCATTGCTTTTGACATACTTGATGGCGTGTTCACTGATTTTTCAACATCAAGATCTGATACATCGAACATTTCTTGGATGCGGATGAGGCTAAAAATGAAAAAATATGGACTTTATTCGGCCCTCATTTCGATATTCAGAGTTAGACTTTAGCTTGTGTAAATTTGAAAAAGGAGAAGATAAACGGTAATCGAGTCGCATCTGCATCATGTCTGCATTATTCAATATTTTTTCTTTGGCTTCTCCAAATGTATGTAAAAATTCGGTTTTATTTTCTCGAGGCGAGTATAATTAACTTCTAATCGCATTTACTGATAAATCTATAGATAGATTCAAAGCCCAAGTATTTAACACTCATTTGTCTTCATTTTATATCTTTAGGAAAGTCCGAGCCTGAACTCTTATGTAGGAAGGTGTGGCACGCTGTGCAACTCGCCTAAAACAGGCGACTTGACTTTGATCAGTATGAATACAAATTTTGTTTTTAGTATGCAGTAAAATTCGAATTTCAAACCCAGAATCTATTAAACCACAAATTTTATCACTCCTATATATTAATCGTAGAACATTGCTGAATTTTATTCCACTTTTATAGTCAGAAATTCTGTCTAGTGTCTCAGAATAGTAACATACATTATTTCCACTTTTTTGTGAATACCGTCGGCTGTTTGCTTGAGTAATAATATTTTTTCTTTAAATCAAAGAAATAAAAAGTATGTTTTTCACATTATTTTTTAAAATAAGCATAAGGTTACGTTACTCCTGCCAATCTATCCAAATTGGTGATTGTGGTGGTTCGAAAATAGAATGTAAAACTGATTTAACCTATATATTAGCCAAAACACAAAATTGGTTAAAAAAACCAAAATCAATAATTTCTGGGTGAAATGGACAGTTAGATTTGATACTGTTTAAATGGACAAAAATGTAAAAATAGGCAGGATGTAACCAGTTTCATCGTGCCCATTTCCAAATATTTTTTCTTATTTTTAATTTACACAGGATGTATCCAGTTTCATCCTTGTTATTTTTTAAATTTAAGCTTACTATTTTTTTTTTGGCCATTTCACCCAAACTATTTTTTACCTGGAGTTTTTAGGGGCCACTCAAAAGGATTTAGGGGCCAACAATAAAACAAAAAAGGTCACCCAAAGGGAAAATGTAGCCAGCCTTTATCTCGCGTAATTCGTAATGGCGAAATTACCCTTATATATTCGGAGGATATGATAACATTGTTATCCTCCGATTTCAATCGGAAGCCAAAATATTTCCCAGACTTCCGATTGTGGTCGGTGCAGTATTAGAATGATTTTTGTTTCATTTTTTCATTTCTTTTGCATTTGTGAGTTATTAGAGTTATAGAGAAGAGGTTGAAGGAAAAAAGGGAAAAACCATTTTTTTCACTACAAAAATGGATGGATATGAAGAAGAAGGTGAGAATCATGACGAAGAACAAAATGTTGAGGGTTCACGACCGTTTAGAGAAGACAATTTTGGGTATATGTTGAATGATCCAAACTTTTGTGGAGAGGAAAACCTAGACGACCCTTTCATGGAAGAAAATGGAGAATCGCATGATATTGAAGCTAACGATGCATGTAAAACACAGGTATTGTGTTAAGAAACTAAAATACTCGATTTCCATGGTTTGTGTGCTTTTGTAAACAAGAAAAACCGATTATTGCATGCATTGAATTCCATGAACTACCCAAATTCGGTAGATAATTTATAGATTAAACTTACGAATATAACACACTGAGTACCAAATATGTATATTCGGTAGTTCCAAGATATTAGTTTACTGCCGAATATGAGAAAAACCTCAAACTGGTTTTCCAAAAATATCTACATTCGGTAGTTATGTAGAGTTATTTACCCCCGAATGGCCCCAAAAACGAATTCCTCAGAAAATTTCAAAACTCAGTATTCTTATCCTCTGCCGAATAAAATTTCCGAAAACTTGAAAATCGGATGTTTATCGATTAAAGTTATCTCCCGGTTATTTATATTCGGCTGGTTTACTATATATTTTAGCTTTCGATTATATCATTTTTTGCACTCAGTAAACTGTGTACATTCATTTGCATAAATCGGGTGTTTTAGGTAACCGATAGGATTCCGAATATAAAGTATTTGGAAGTTTGACTTATTTAATAACCTCCGATTATATCATTTTTTTCACTCAATAAACTGTGTACATTCATTTGCATAAATCGGGTGTTTTGGGTAACCGATAGAATTCCGAATATAGAATATTCGGAAGTTTGACTTATTTTATAACCTCCGATTATATCATTTTTTTCACTCAGTAAACTGTGTACATTCATTTGCATAAATCGGGTGTTTTGGGTAACCGTAGAATTCTGAATATAAAGTATTCGAAAGTTTGACTTATTTAATAACCTCCGATTATATCATTTTTTTCACTCAGTAAACAGTGTACATTCATTTGCATAAATCGGGTGTTTTGGGTAACCGATAGAATTCCGAATATAGAATATTCAGAAGTTTGAATTATTTTATAACCTCCGATTATTGTATAATAATTTGTTGCTTTCATATGCAGGCCGTTGAAGAGTTTGTTGATGACTTCTATTTGAGGCCCGACACTTCCCTATACTATGCAAACGATTTGGTATACTCATAACTACTTTTTTTTTTGCAAAATTTATATGTTAAATGGTTATGCTTATTAGATTTGTTTTGTTTTATGCACGTTTAGACATTTGGAAGTAAGAAGGAGGCAAAGGAATGGCTTATGAACAAGGCAAAAGCTAACATGTGCGTGGTAGTTCAAAATAATCATGTTAGTGACACTCGATTTGAAATGATTTGTGAGCGAGGTGGGACGCGAAAGAGTCACGAGGGAAAGAATAGTAAGTACATACGGAAGACGAATAGGAAATACCGAAGCAATACCAAGAAGATAGGATGCCCATTTAAGATTGTCTTCTATAAGTCCGATGATATTAAAGGTAAAGAGTATAAAATGTATAAAGTTGATAACGGTTGTCACAACCATGATGATCCGTTGGATTTAATTGGACATGTAATGGTTGCCAAGTTAAAACCACATCAAATGCAGACGGTGAGGTCTATGCGGATCCAAAAAGCGAGTGCGATCTTAAGTAAGATAAAGTCGGACGATCCCGACAACTTGTCTTCTTTGTCTATAATTAAGTCGGCCCTAGCTACGATCAAAAGGACTGATTGGGATGGTTCTTGTAATTGACATGGTGCACCCTTGAAGAAACATGGGATGGTTCATAATTGTGGCGTGGCTTCTTGTACTTACCAACAAAAGGACCCAATGAAATGTTAATCCAAAATATACGATCGTCCTGCTGTTCTTTGGGTAGATCTTTCACAATGTAATAATTTTTATCCATTCGGTCTCTTCCTCAACTTGTTTTAATCTTTCTCTATGATGGAATTGTTCTTGACCTCGCTTCTTAGCCTTGATTTCCTCTTCCTCCTCCTCCGTTGCCACTAACGATGGTTTAATTTTTTTGGGTTGTTTGTTCCTTTTTTGTATTTCTTCTTCCATTGCTGTAATTGATGTAGTTGTTCGCTTGCATCTTCGAAGTATGTTGTCGATTGATGATGGACTTTCCATTGAAAAGGTTTTTCATTCAGATTTTTTACTCAATAATAACTGAGAGTGGTTACCCTCCTTATATAGATTAGAGTTCCAACGGATCTAATTTTTGAAAATATGGCCGTTGAGGTTTCTGAAAATATGGCCGTTGAGGTTTCGTATCATTCGTGCACTACAATCGGTTGTTAACGATACACGTATTCCCTCCGAATAAGACATTCACTGGAAAACTTAAATTCTTATCTACCGATTAAGTTGGTATTTCTAAACACGACTATATTATTCGGAGGATAATTTTTTTGTAAAGTCCCAAATGTACGATAACCCAAAAATCAGAATTTGAGAAAAACTTATACTTTTCAAATTTTGAACCGTGATTTAAAAATATTTGGACAAATGACCAATTTTCCGTATCCAAAATACCGTTCTTTGTCCATATTTCTAAGTGATGGTGAGTTAATTTCCACCGACATCTTAAATCTATAATATTAACATTCGAGAACTCTACAAACATTAACTCGATCACCAATCTTGATCTAATAATCGCTGAAATCGTACCCCTAATTTATAGAAAATTTTGTATATGATTAATATGAAATTTAGAGATGATCAGGTTTTTTTCCTCTCAATGTTCTTTCATTTTTTTTGATATAGATTAACTATGTCGCAACAGAAAGCATATAGTAGGAATGACAACTACTCATCTACTTCTTACCGCACATTAATCATAACTGATGTGTGCGCTCTCTTTAGAAATGTATGAATTGGAAACGCTTATTTTGTTGGGGATTTTTCTAAAATACCATCTCTCTTTGAATTTGGTTTCATAAAATATCGTAACATTTTTACATGGGGTTAGTCTGGTGCGTTTGGGGAATCTAATGTATTTTGAATCTTGAAGATTTTGAGGGAGTGTAAAAAAGTATAGTGAGTTTGAGAGAGTTTTGGTGTTTTTAATGTAGGGAGTTTGAGAGACTCTCCCAAAATCTCTACTCTTTTGAAAGATTTGTAGTGAGGCAAAAATACATTGTAAACTCCTCAGAATTTCCTGGAACTTCCCAAAACAAACCAACAACCTCCCTAGCATTCTAGTTTTTACCACTAACAGAGAGTTTAATATTTTTTCTTCAAAACCCCTCACGATTAACGGGATTTTCTAGGGAGTTTGGGAGACTCTTTTAAACTTCCCACGACTAACAGGGATTTTGAGAGACTTCTTCGAACTTTCCCACGACTAACAGGTAAAAACTGGACTACACTCAACTCCCCCGAGGACTAACCCCCGTCGCTTTGACTATTTTCGTTAGCTTTAAACTTAACGGCCGTAAAGTGACACATGTCACATTCTCTCACCTATTAATAGATTGAAATCTATAGGCTCTTTAATTAAAAAATCAATGCTGAATCAATGTCAGGTGGTGTAGATCTTTAATTCATGATTTTTTGTTTAGAGTTTTACTACTCAGCCCAGCCAAACAAACTAACAAATGAAATTGAGATGCTCTATCATACCGTTTGTTCGTTCACCAGATGACACATTCACTGGAAGATACATTCATTTTGAATAGACAATTAGACTCAAGATAGTAAGTGAATGACCCCAAACTATTTTACCCTAACTTTAACCTCAATGGTCTTAGGCTTCTTAGGTTCAGGTGGAAGCAGTTTCTTGATATTAATAGTCAGAACATTATGTAGACAAATAGCTGAAATTGCATCAATATTAACGTTCCCAGGGAGTATAAATTTCTGATAAATTTCCCAATTCTTTTTTCCATACTCACGTATTTAACCTCTTTCTCTTTTTCGTCTTCACGGCATCGCATTCCCATAACTAGAATTACGTTATTATCTTCCACTTCAACTTTAATTTCCTCTGGTTTCAAACCTGGCATATCAAGTACAAACACATATGAGCCTGTGTACCCTTGATATCAGCTGGTGTTGCTGCCATTGCTTTTGCCTCTCTTACATACTTCTTTGATGGTGTTGTATTCACTAATTTTTCAACCTCATAATATGATGATACATCAAACATATCTCGAAGGCTTGAGAAAAATATATCGCTGAAACCGATTACCCTGAAATCGAAATCCATTGTGTTAATAGATCGCTTGAAGATTACTCAGTATAGTTTAGAACTAAGATTAAGCTAATTTTGATTTCTGGGTGCAAATTAAATTTGATTGCAAAACTATGCTTGTCGTGTTTATATAAAAGAGAGAAATGCCTAAAGTTGTTTGTAGAGTTGGCGTAGAAGTTGGTAGATGCTTCTGCTAGTCTATTTTCCTCCATCGGTTCCAGCAGTTTGTAGAAAGAAGGTTGGAAAAAAGGAAAACATAAGTGACTGATGGAACTTGCTAGATTGTCTCAGTTTAGAGTAAGAAATAACGTGGGATTTGGTTAGAGATCCGACCCAATAATTGGAAGCCATCCGATTGATTATTTCTGCGAGACTCGTGTAGTGTACGTAGTGGCAAATGCACAACAATTTAGTATTTAAATTATAAAGATGTTTTCGAATATCTAATAAAATACGTCAATTGAATGCTCGATTGGATGATCAAACTTAAAATACGTCATTATTGGGTTTGAGTTGGATGCGAAGGAGGCTAAAACCGAATAGATCTTAAAATCAGTCATTGTTGGGTTTGCGTTGGATGAGAAGGAGGCTAAAACCGAACAAATTTGGACTGTGTTCTGGCCTAATTCCGAGAATCAGAGTTAAACTTTAACTTGAGTGAATTTGGAAAAAGAAAAGAAAACTTGTTACAAAGAGAAATTAAAACTTAAAACTTGTTCTGGCGTTAGTCGATGGTTTTGCTTCGAATTCTCCAAATGTACGTAAATACTTGATTTAATTTTCTTGAAAAGTCTTGATCTAATTTTCTTGGAGCAAGTGCAACTTGTATTTCATTTATTGATAGACATAGATAAATTTAAAGCAGGAGCATTTAACACTCATTTGCCTAATTGCCTTCTTATTGATCTTTAGGAAGGTCCGGATCCGAACTCTTATGTAGGAAGGTGTGGCACGCTGTGTAACACACCTAAAATAGGTGACTCGCATTTGATTAGTATGAATGCAAGTTTTCGTTTTTACAATGCAGTAAATTTCAAATTTCAGACCTAATATTTATTTATCAAATCACAATTTCTATCACGTCTATCACTTATATATTTATTATTTCTATCACGTCTATCACTTATATATTTATTATTAGCAGTATAACAGTGTTGAATTCTATTCGATTTTGATTGAAAAGACCCCCGTTTAATGTTTCACCTTAGTAACACACATTGTTTCCAAAATTTATTAAATTTATTTTATCGAACCAACTAAAATAAAAAAAATACACAAAAGCTGTAGACTTCAGATCCTCTCTTAAACATATGAGTTAAGCAGGAAATAGTAGATTTTTCAAGTTATTTGTTAGATGCGCATGAGTTTACATTACTCCCCGAAAAAACCATCCAAATTCTTGATTGTAGTGGTTTGAAAACAAAATGCCAAACTGGTTTGAGTTCTAAACCACAAATTCTATCACGTCCATAAATTAACATTAGAACATTGGTGAGTTATATATCCGACTTTGATGTCCAAAACCCCGGTCTAGTATCTCACAATATAACACACATTGCTTTCAAAAAAAATTAAATTTATTTTATTAAACCAACTGAAATAAAAAATAAATGAAAGTTGTAGATTTCAGATCTTCTTCTCATATATAGTGGAGTTAAGCACGGAAATAAGTGTTTCAGATTATTTGTTAAATACATATGCAATATCAGGTTTACAACACTCCCTACTATCCATATTCTCTTGATTGTAGTGGTCTGAAAATAAAATATCATACTTCTTGATTGTATTTGTCTGAAAATAAAATATATAGTTCTATTATCCAAAATAGTTTTCGCCATTACCAGTACTCTCCATACTACTAAATAATCTTGAGTCAATTTCCACCGTCATCTAAGTCCCTAATAATTGAGAGATCTACAAATATTGAATTTTCCCACATTAACTCGATCACAAATCTGGATATAATATTATTGAGATCGTACGTACCCCTAATTTATAGAAAAATCTGTAGATATCATAAAAATTAGAAGATGACTATATTTTTGATTCTCATTATTATTTCATTTGTTTGACATACATTAACAATATCTCAACAAAAAGCATTATAAGAACGGAAACAACTTATCCACTTCGTCCCGCACATTAGTCATGGACAATGTGTGTTCAAGCTTTCGTATTTGTCTTTAGGAATTTTGAATTACAGGTTTATCTAACTCCTTTAAAATCCTAAGCTCCTTAGGCTCCACGTGAACGGTGACCCTCACCCTCAAACAGAATTGCTCCGTTTCACTTTTCCTTAAAGGAGAGAAAAACAAGGCTTTTTCTCACAAAATAAAGAATTTTTTTATTTATTTATATCCCTGAAAAAGAGAATCGAAAACGAAAACATAGAAAATACGAAGAAGAAAAACCTTATAGCGATCCAAATCTCTCAAGCCGTATCCAAAAATCGTCTCTACATCTTCGACGAGAGAAGAAAGAAGAAGAAAAACCCGTTTCTGTTATAAATTGAAGTTATGGGACCATTCTGATGAAGAATCACAAAACCAGGTAATTTAGGGTTTCTTTAATTAACTCTGTATAATTAGATGGGTTTATAATTTGATCAAATTATGATGGGGTTGCTCTTGATTGAAGTATAATTAGATGTATTGGGCTCAATTTAAGTTTCTTTAAGAATTAGGTGAAGGGGTTTTTTTGGGTTCGACTGCAATCTCTTCGCCAGGTCTTTGAAGCGAAATTTGAAGAATCCCTGATGATATCTCCGATTTTCGTTTTTTGGGTAGGTTTCAAAAAGAACCCTAATTTATTTTATCCAACTTTTAAACCCTAATTTTATTTTGGTGATATAATATGAGTAATTTTTGGTTGTTTCTTTGTTTTCAATATTAGGTCATTGGTGTGTTGCTTCATTGAAGATATGTCTTTTAAGGTATATCACTTTTCTCTTTACTTCTATGCTTTTCAGTTTTTCAATTCTAAATTCTGTATAGAGTGGTAAAGTAAGCCCGATTGGAGATATTTTATATGTTATTTGGCCTTCAATTGATTTGGAGATCTGTATAGACAGACATCACTTGAAATTCAACCTGGTGAGTCCCCGTCATTTGCATTCGTTAGATGCCCTGTGATTCTTCTTTATGGAACTGGATTCGACCCAATGACATCCCTTAAGCTTGACATAAAATTACAGTGGTTAGGTCCAATCTGTTTAGGTGGTTCAATTTGTAGGATATTTGTAGGATAGTAAGATTAAATAGTAATACTAAACCAGTTACAAGTATAATAAATTTGAGACTTTACACTTTGATGGCTGATTCTTTAGATAACTGACGGCATGCCATTCTATGAAACGATACCATTTGCTTTGATTGATTTTTGAATGTTAATTTGAATTAGTACAAGTGAAGGATCCGTTTGCATACAAGCATATTTTTCCGTCTATGTTGGATGCATGATTTTATTTTATCGGGATACCTTGGTTGGTATTATTGCAGTCTCAGTACTTATACATTAACTCTTTGTTTTTCATTAGCATCAGGCTCTATCTTTCCCCATATTTGGCAGGTGTTTTGACTGATTGAACCATCCAAAGAATAGATGATACCGGATGTCGAGGCCTTCTATGTGAAACTCAAAGCAGTGGCAGTCCCAAAATGTTACAATGATAATTTCTTGGCAGAAAAGAAGGTATATTTGAAACTCAAAACAGCGGCAGTCCCAAAATGTTACACTAATCTCTTGGCTGAAAAGAAGGTATATGGTATACATTTGTTTACCAAAATCTCCTTGAGAAACTGCTAACACATTTGTTACTTGGATGAGAAGCGAATTACGTGTTCACTTTGACCCAAATGATGCCAACACATTTGTTACTTCGATGAGGATCCAATTATGGGAATTATGTGTTCACTTGGACCCAAATTATTAATTAAGTCTATTTTTGATTGTCAGTATGAGTACGATGATTGGGCTTGCTGCCGAGACTGTGACGTTCGTAGGAGGAGTGGACAAAACTAATTATGAATATACATTTAAGAAATTGTATAACACAAAGGAAAGAATTAGTGCTCCAAATTAAGAACACGATTAATGCTCCAAGGTGACGTAGTTCCTTATGTCTAATTATTTTAATGTTTAAACAAACATGAAATGTTTAATGTAGGTTCCCAGTCTGTTTTGAAGTGAAAGACCATGCTAGATCGATAGTTTTTTTGCCATTAGACAGTGGATACCACAAATGGAGGCAGTAGGCGTAATAGATGTTCAGTGGGGTTTTTTCTCTCTGCAACCTTCTTCCTCTCCTCTCCATGTTCTACTTCTCTCCTTTTAATTCATCATCGTTTTTTTTAATATTATTATTAATGGTTTCTTTTACAGATTTTGACATGGCTTCCGGATATGATGATTCTGAACACTGAAATAAAAACCTCAGGAACACTAAATACGTAAACCCTAATTTTGGTTCTACTTTCACATCTCTTTCATTTTTCTAGCTAATATACCTGAATGCTTGATTTGAAGTGGTGGGTTGTGGTTAATTAGCGGATTTAAGATATAAAAATTGCACTTTTTCTGATCAATACCTGAGTTTGTTTTCTTAGGTCTGGGGATTTCAATACAAAGTAAAAAAGGTGAACGATTTTTGCAGTTGGTAAGCCTGAAACTTTTTCGTTCTGTCTTTTTGTTTCTCTGAATCAATAAACCATAACCCATTTGTTTTATTTTGCAGGTACAATTTTTTTTTTTTGCTTGGACAGGGTTGAGAAGCATTACAAGTCCATGGTTTCTAATACTTTCCATTGTATGCATAAGCAATTGCATGTGAAGACATTATTTATTCACCGGTGTATATAAAGATCTTACTGGATGTCACTGTAAGTGAGGATTGCAATACCTTCCAATATGTATGGTTTACTTCTGAAGTGTTTATGTATGAGAATGTATTCCTTCTGATTCATGCACTGTTCAGAGAAAATTACATCAGTAAATTGCAATGGATACTCTAGTGTACAAATGTTACTGAGTGCAGAACAAGAGTCCCGACAGATTGTTGCAAGTGCCAAAAACAGTAAGCATATCATATACCTAAACTGAAATGTTTTATTTGGATTATTGATATTGCAACATTTTTCTTATTTGTATTGATACAATTGAAAGTTTCAGATTTTTATATTCAATTTCCTTGAGATTTTTGTTTTCAACATCGTTTAGTTTTTTTTGTTACTGATTTTTTTGTTGTTATTTTTTATTGCCAGCAAAAATGAATGTTTAAGAATTGACAGTGTGCACGACAAGAGAGTGAAGGAGATGAATCATAGTATTCAAGAAGAAAGAAAATAGAACCATGAAAATTATAAAGATATCTGATTTCGCAAAACTTTAATGGGTTCAGTTCTTGGTGCTTGGGGTTTGATATCTGATTGTTAGTTATATTTTATGTGTGTATACTTTTATAGGCCATAAGCTTAATTGGGTTTAATATGTTCGTTCACTTCGTCCGCAGGGGAAAACAAATGAAAATAAGACAGTAAATGATGATGAGATGGATAGTGGAATGATGCTGGAATAGCCAACAAGCCTTTTCGTGCATCCATGTTTCATAGATTACCAACAAAGTAATTATTCCTTCTACCTGGTCCCCAATTTCTTTTATACGAATCACATGATTTACGTTTATATTTCTTAAATTGTTGATGCTTACTGTGATTCCAAGAAGAAAATTGATTCAGCTTTATGCAAAGTCAGTTCTAATAATGGTAGGGTAGACTTGGTATGTAGTACCTAAAAATATTGGTTTTCTCTATCTTTAGATTTGGGAAGTCAAATTACATATTAGCTTCCATACTAATCCATGAATGAGGTTTACTGTCATTGCATGAACATGGTTTTGAGTCACTTTGGTTCTGAAAATCTGAAAAGAAAGCTAAGATGTAATACATTGGGCGCAAAGAGAATTACCGTTGTTGGATAACCAGGAAAGCATAGATTTGAAAGAAGCCATAATGAAGGTATAACTTTCATAGTCCGGCAAACTCATTTTCAAGATTTTATTCTTTTTCTGGAGTGTGCAACAACAATTTTATGGTCTAATTTTACTGATGATATGGGAACTGGCTGCAAAGAAACTCATCAGCTAGAGTAAGATGTAAAGAAAGCGAATGGTTAACTGGGTAAGCCTGAGATTTTCCCATCCTCCACCAGTGCTAAACATTAGCGGGACCAAGGATTACCAGCGATTCGATTCTCTGGAACAACAATAAGCACAAACCTCAAATATTAGCTTCTTTTCATAATATGTTGTTGTTAAAGTGAACCAAGTTAATGTTGTCTGACTAATTTGGTTGTGTATTTAAATAAATTCCTGTACAACAACTTTTGCAGGAAGTGTTATTAGCAGCAGGTGGATTCTTTGAGCAACGAGTTTATGCAGTAACTACTAAAAGCCACACTGAAAAACAATGGTTTAAAATCTCAATGTCCCTGAAACGATGGCTTACCAACCTGTTCAGCAGGTTACATATATATATAGATGCTATGCTATGTAACTACAAAGATGCTTTGTAAAGAAAGCTAAAGTTTTACCAAACAGTAACGTGCTGTAATGGCGAGCTTGATTGCTCCATATGCAACGCTAACTTCAGACAACATTTCATTGAATCTAATTAATATTATTGCAGTTTTTGGACTATTAATCTGCCTGCACCGTCACTTCCTTTATTTTTTTTTATTTGATTTTAACACCTCTTAGTTGAAGAAATGTTCTCATCTAATTAATAACACCAAATCAAATTTTCAGAACATTTGGTCTTCAACACCCAAGTTCATCTACTGCCAGTTCCCGTACTGGAAGTTCAAATCGGGACTGGGACGAGGCGAAGCCGAGCTTTACCAAATCAAATGCGGACTTGGGCGAAGCCGATCTTTACCAAATCATATCGGGACGGGACGAAGCCGAACTTTACCAAATAAAAAAATATGGTTCAAAGAAAGAGGCATTGATGCATAGTATTTGTACTTTGTAGTTGCAGATTAAATTGGTGAACCAAGTGTGTTCCGGCAAAAAACTCTTGTTCTATCTTGATAAAGCGATAAATGTTGTTCTTTCAATATCAATCCCCAAACCCCCTATCCTTGAAACCCGAGTAAGGCTTGTTTCTGGGGTCTTTCGTAGGTTGATTCTATGTTTTTTAGTAGATTCTTCACTTTAGTTGAGATGATATGAATTTTGTAGGCCCTTTAATCCAGGATTCAGTGCTGAATTAGTGTCGGGTGGTGTAACTGTTTAATTCATATCATTTTTTAAATAAACTTCACCCATTTATTCATTCTAAAGCAGAAAAATAGGAGACGCACGAAATAAAGTCATCTCATGCCTACACTGATCACCAAATGACACATTCATTAGAAGATACATTCATTTCGAACAGACAATTAGACTCAAGCTAGTAAGTCCACGACACCAAATTTTCCTAGCAAACTTTAACCTCAATGGTCCTAGGCTTCTTTGGCTCAGGCGGAGGAAATTTCTTAACCGTTATAGTCAGAACACCATCCAGACAAACAGCTGAAATCACATCCATATTTGCATTCTCAGGGATGGGGCGTGTAACTCGTACGTAGGTCTACGTGTGAGGTCCAGTAACTGGCCTTACACGTGAGGGGGCGTGTGAAAGGACAATAGTCCCACATCGTTATAATCCGCTTAATTAACTTAAAGTATAATATGGAAGGGCCACTCCGTTCATTACCAATTGGCTTTGAGTTGGATGCCCGCAGACTTTAACAATATTAGATCCTTCTAGGTGGTTCTGATCATCTCTTTTCCCATACATGGTCTCCGGAAGTTCGTAGAAAAGGTTGATATGGAACTTCGAACTTACTAGAAGAGGCTAGGTTGTCTCCGTTTAAACAAGAAATAAACTGGGCTTTGGTTAGTGATCCAGCCCACAAATCCAAAATATTTATGTCAGTAGACCTAAGGAAAATACACAACACAACAATGTCGTTGTAGTATAGTGGTAAGTATTCCCGCCTGTCACCCGGGTGACCCGGGTTCGATCCCCGGCAGCGGCGTTTTTTTTTTTTAATTTGTTGGCTGCTGTGCTTTTGTTCTGTTCTGGGTTTCGCAATTGCCAAAAGTTTAAGCAACAGAGCAGCCTTGTACTCATGAATGTGCAAGTTAGAACAGAAAAATGAGCTGAAACAATTAAAAAAACCTAGCTATGAATTTGGACTTATGAAATCTGGGAGAAGCTTTGTACCAGGAAAAAGTTCTTTGTGAGCCAAAATTGGGATAAGACCTATGAGTCGGGCATTATTTTAATTTATTAGAGCAATTCAATATTTATTGAGATTAGAAGAAAATACTTGCAAAATTAAGCATAAAAGATCAGTATCCCTGATACACTATTGTGAGCATTTAGAAAATTTAATCCAAGTGCAGTGTGCTTATAAATTTCCGGTCATGGCCGAGTTTTATTCCGCCGCTTAACAGTCAAAAGGCTCTCTACAAATAATTTGATTATCTAATAGTACTAGCTTGACACTGTTGCAACTCATTCTGATTATCAAAGCTAAGCGTCCATCCACTTCTTGTAAACCAATATCGCCACCGTACTGACGCTGGTTAAGAATACAACTTTGGATTTCGATTGATCTAAACTTTTCGGTATCGACATCAAATGCTACTATGAATTTATTATCTCGTGTTCTCTCCGTAAGCATTTCAGTTGTGAAGTATATGACACCATTCACATAAACAGAAGTTGCATAGTTTCCAATGTAGTGTTGCGGGACTTCATCAATCTCTCTCCACTTATTGTCTCCTGCAGTCAAGACCTCACAAACTGCCTCAGAATGAAGGGGGATGCTATGATCTGTATATGATATGTGCCATATACAAATTGCTTTGTGCTCCTTGGTGGCCGGACTAAATCCCAATTCAATTTTCGCAAGCCGTCTTTGTTGATAAAATGTGCTACCAGGTAATGTTGAACGAATAGAACGTGTTACTTCATGGGTGCTGACATTCCACATACGGACACCAGTATGCATCTCCAAGGAGGTACTGTCAATCAAACCGATCACGCTGTTTACGGGTCCCAAAGTTCTATATTGAGTCCAAATAAACTTCTTCTCGTCCTGTGTGTACATATTTTCACCATCAGCCACGTGTTTATGAAAAAACACGTCGAAGACATGCGAATCAAGCCATCAAAACATGATGAAACACGCTTACAACCGAGAAGCATATCCCATCGACATCAGATCTTCGTCCAGATAATCCGATGGTAAAAAATTAAAGTGTACCGAAGTATGATGTTACTGCGGAGCACCAAATAGCTCCCAAAGATCTACTTTCTCTTATCCCCAGAAAGAGCCAAGATCAACGGCGAGGAGAGATCTGACTGACACGGATGTGGCAGGGGCAGAAGACACTTGTCTGACACGAGTACACGTCTCAACTACCCGCATTAAACACTCTGAGCAGTGTACGTGTCAATCAACCCATGAAACGAACGAGCACAACCCTTCGTGATCAAGCATGGAACGCAAGGGGCATTGTAAAGGACGAAGACCTCTGCGTGATGGACACAAAGCACAAGAAGATAAGGTTGCAACGGCTCTCAGAAGTAGGACCCACGGTCCAACCCTATAAATACTCCTCTCCACCAAGAGAGAAAGGGGTCGACCAAGTTAGAGTAATTAGAGGAGAAGATAGGAGAGAGAGAAATAGGAAGAGTAAGTATATCCCTTATCTCTGCAGACCTATGTATAATCAAAAGTCATTCGACTAGCTATCTCTGTAACCGTTCAATATATAGTGAAACACCAACCCCCGTGGATGTAGGCCTTAGTGCCGAACTACGTAAATCTCCATCTTATTTATATTTCAGCACTTTTATATTCATCGTATATCCTTTATGTTTCGTATTCATGTTCGTGTTCGTTTTCTTACTCATTATATGATCAATCCTGATATTACTCGACTAGGCAATGATGAGCCCGAAGGCTTTGAGTCGATGAATCGATAGTATCATCCTTTTACGCATCTATCATATTTAATTCAAGAGTCTTTTGTATGGGCGAACTTTGTTTGTGAACACGTGGACTCCCTCGTGATTTGTGTGTTCACAATCTGGCACTAGAAACAGGGACTTTGTCCCGGTAAAAGATTTATCTTATCCTGTGATTTCACCTTAAACGCGCACTATGGCTTTGCTCTATTATTTTTAGCAGCACTTATCTGTTTATTGGACAATTAATACTAAGGCTTCATCGTAATTTCAAAACCTTTTTTATTCTGGGTTTACTGTCTTTATCTTCAGGGATACCATTTCAAAACAGACAAATCGACAGCTATCTATCACAGATCTGCACGTTCGGCATATTTTAAACTGATTAAAAGACTTAGTGGTCAGATTCACGGGTATTCGCTACGGATTTGCCTTTTCAAAAGATTTTCTATTTTTATCTTCACCACGGATATAGATCCATGATCGTTTATTAGAGGTTTTGTACTACGAAAACAAAACCGTTGAATTCTTTATGTTTTGTTTCTCTTATTAAGGCCCTCAGGCAACTCTCTTCTTTCTTAAGGTAAACATTTTTTATTCCATGCATTTTACGAGCACGAATAGAACTAACCCAATCCACGCGGATATCTCTGGTTCTCTTTATTTGAAATTCCCCTATGCAGAAAGGACCCAAGATGGAAAATACAGTAGAGGCAGGAAAAACCAAAGCCTCATCAAAGGAAACACCGAGGAATACCCCGGTCATGACCCGAAGTAAGCAGAAAGGAGACAAAGCTAAGATAACTAATCAGAGGCAGGATTCTACGGAAATCACTTCACCTATGAACACTAACTCCATTGCAGCCGCGGCTCTCAAAGCAGCAGCGGCGAAGAGCAGTGCGACTGCTGCGGCCCTCCAGGCTGCAGAAGTTAACAAAACTTTGGCTACAAACCAAGTCCATCAACAAAGAGAAGGGGTGGCAGAATCTATGACACATCAGCCAGCACACCTGCCAGCCTTCGGAATGTCGTCAACGAACGGTCAGAATCAAACTATACCAGTGGTTCTAGCACCGCGGGTGGAAACTCAACCGAGGGGACCCAACTTGGAGACACCAACAATCGAAGTTGATCCTCTACCACCCTTAATACATACAATAGATGAAGGGGGCACCATGGTCGTAGGGGTACAAGCAGGAACTCCCAATCAGGGGTCTAACCAGTCCCATCGACTGATGGCAGAGCTCGAAGAATTGAAGAAGAGCCAGCAAGTCTACGCAGATGTCGTAGCTCTGCTGGCCAGAGAAAATCAAGACTTAAAAAATCGGATTGCCCAAAGCACGAAGACCATCCAACAACTTGACGAAGCAAATTCTAAGGCACCAGAACCTAATCGAGACCGAAGAATCATCCTAGCAAACGCCGCCAGGGGAAGCAGTGCCTCTGATCCGGATTATGCCGCCGAAGACTCAGATTATTACGATAGTGAGGATCGAAGAAGAAAACGCTCAACTGAGTATGAGAACGTGGGACATCACCGTACGATGGAAGAGCTGCGTGATGAGATGATGGCTGAGATCAGGCAGCTAAAAGCCAGACAAGGCGGAGGAAGCCTAGAAGAGGTGATGAAATAGGCTAACTCCACGCCCCTAACTCATCGCCTGGCAAACACCCCCATTCCGCTGAAGTGCCCTGTCCCAACTTTCGAATGCTATGACGGGTCCGGTGATCCCGCGACACATATACGGTATTATAATCGTATCTTAGCCCGATGGAGTCAAAACGACACTGTCCTTTGTAGATATTTCCCATCAAGTCTGAATGGGTCGGCTTTGTCTTGGTTTGACAACTTGCCAGCTGACTCCATCAATTCCTACGATCAACTCGCAGAGAAATTCTTGAGAACCTACATGTACAACAAAGCTGTCAACACCGGAATGGATAAACTCTTTTCGCTGGCAATCGGTTACAAGGAGAATACAAGGGACTACACCAACAGATGTCACAAGATCTTCCAAGCTATAGGGAGTGTAGATCCCGTAGTGAGCATCAACTGCTACAAATGGGGATTAGACCGAATGAGTCCAGTGTTTGTTGAGATCCACGGAAGCGTACCTAAGACAGAAGAAGATCTTCGAATAATTATTGAGAAACATGCTCGTCTTGAAGAAATCCAGCGTGAGAACCCGAGGGCACAAACGCAAAGGTCTCACCGTGCCAATTCCGCAGAACAAACCTGCGGGTCCAAAAGGAATAGCTCAGTGGAACGACCGCACGAAGATAGGAAGGAACGAAGAGATGATCGACAAAAAGGCGATCGAAAATTCGAAGATCAGGTTTATACAAAGCTCAATGCTATCTACGCTCGGATCTTGCGAAAAATCAAGGGACGGGAAAATTTGGAGTGACCATGGTCTAAGGGAAAATAGCCCCCAAGGACCGAGAAGTCAAAAGATTACTGTGAGTATCATTGCTTCAATTGTCACCAGACCGAGAAGTGCAAAAACCTCAAAATAATGATCCAAAAATTGATTGATGCTGGTGAACTCAAACAATACATACAAAAAGAAGTCACCCAAACGAAGCAAGCAAGTCCAACTTCCAGAGGGAAACCGCACAATCAGCACCATTTCATGTTCCGAAGCCGTAGGACCCTCACTTACAACGCAGATAGGAAAGAGGTTAAGAAAGCAATTTGAAGATTACTGCGAGTTATATAAGATTGATGGCGTAGAGGTGGACGAGCACGAAGAGTGGATGGACGCACCTATCACCTTCGATACCGAAGATATCAAAGAAGATACGGAAGAACATAACGACCCTTTGGTCCTCACACTACCGATGGCCGGATGTAACCTGAAAAAGATCCTCATCGACGGAGGAATCTCAGTTAACGTTCTATTCTACGACACCTTCAAACGGATGAAGATCAATGATGAGCAGATGATGCCATCCTATTACACCATCTACGGGTTGAACGGAGCACCAACAAAGCCATTGGAAGACATCGTGTTACAAGTGGACGCTGGTCCCATGAAGGTAGAAACACGGTTCAGCGTGGTAGACGCCCCATCCCCCTATAACGCAATTATTGGCCGAAAATGGGTACAAACACTCAAGGGAGTGGAAGCAACTTACTACCAATATCTCAGATTCCCTACACCCGGTGGAGTAATGGAAATCAAGGGAGATCGAGTCTCTGCAAATGAGTGCCAGGCCACTCAAGATCGTATCAACAACGAACAGGAAGAGCAGCGAAAAACCCGAGGGCCAAAAACAAAGAAGCGGCGAAAGAAAAGGCCATAGACTTGTACCTCAAGGAAACCGAGGGGAAGTGCTTGACAAAGAATGATGATATTCTTAACACAGAGGAAAGTAATTTAGCAGCCAGCGAAGAAAAGGAACCTACCAAATAGCAATTAAAGAATGTCCCTATCCTTGGGGACCCAAAGCCGATGTTCACACCAGTGGAGCCCGTAAAAGTAATCAACATAGGAACGGAAGAAAATCCGAAGATGATCAAAATAGGGACCATAATGAACGAAGAAAGAGAAGCTTCCTTGACCAAGATACTCAAGGAATACGCGGATGTATTCGCCTGGAAGTTAGAATACATGCATGGGATTGATCCAAAGATAATCCAACACGAGCTACGCATCAAACCGGGCACGCCGCCTTTCAGGCAGAAAATAAGAAAAGTTTCACCGGAGTATCACAAGGCAGTAGAGAAAGAGCTCCGAAAACTGCTAGAAGCAGGCTTCATCAAGGAAGTCAAGTACCCAACATGGATCTCGAACATGGTCATCGTTCCCAAAAATAACATAGGGGTTAGAATATGCATCGACTTTACTAACCTCAACAAAGCATGTCCCAAAGACAGCTATCCACTACCGAGCATAAATCAACTGGTTGAAGCAGTGGAAGGGTACGAAGAGCTATCATTCATGGATGGATATTCTGGTTATAACCAAGTAGCCCTGGCAGAAAAAGATCAACAACACACAACATTATACACCTCGCACGACCTTTATTGCTACACAGGAATGCCCTTCGGACTTCGAAACGTAGGGGCGACTTACCAAAGAATGGTCGATGCTATCTTCAAGCCATGGATTGGTGGTACCTTGGAAGTCTACGTTGACGACATTCTCATCAAAAGCAGGCTGCGCAAAGATCACCACCAAGATCTGAGAGATATTTTTGAAGCAATGAGAAAACATCACATGAAAGTAAACCCAGAAAAGTTCACCTTCGGTGTCACCTCAGGGAAATTTCTCGGATACCTGGTAACAAAAAGGGGCATTGAGGTAGACCCCGCAAAGATTCAGGACATAATGGAAATTCCATCTCCAAAGAATTTGAAAGATGTGCAAAATCTCAATGGATCCTTAGCAGCCTTGGGAAGATTTATTGCCCGATCCTCGGATAAATGAATTTTTTTTTTCAATATTCTCAAAAAAGGGAGTAAGTTTGAATGGAAAACAGAGTTTGAAGAAGCCTTCCAAAAAATCAAGGAATACCTGGCTTCAATTCCGATCCTACAAAAACCTGATCCCGATGAGGTGTTGGCGCTGTACATAGCAGCGATAGATGACGTAGTTAGCGCAGTATTGGTCAAAACCAATACGAAGATAGAACAACCTATCTATTATGTCAGCAAGACCCTCAATTATGCGGAAAGGAATTGCATGAAGATCGAACAACTCATCCTGGAA
The DNA here is from genome assembly GCF_003573695.1 of Papaver somniferum. Classification (NCBI taxonomy): domain Eukaryota; kingdom Viridiplantae; phylum Streptophyta; class Magnoliopsida; order Ranunculales; family Papaveraceae; genus Papaver; species Papaver somniferum. The sequence goes on from NC_039366.1 coordinate 41,863,283, forward strand.
CTAGTATGGGCTACTCAAAAGCTGAGAACCTATTTCCTAACTCATCTCATCCGCGTCTCATGCAAAGCACCATTGGAAGCAGTCCTCAAAAGCGCGGGGAAAGTAGGAAGAATAGCCAAGTGGAACACCCACCTGGACCAATTCAACATCATCCATGAAATTCAACCTCCCCCTGGACAACAATGAGGAGATTAGGGGCATACCAGAAGTTGACGAGGAAAATAAGCCAAAGACGGTGGGAAGTCTTCGTCGATGGTTCCAAAAATAAGGAAGGTGCGGGAATAGGCATTGTCATCACCACCCCAACTGGAGAAAGGATTGTACATGCACTCAGATTGGAATTCAAAGAGCATACTAACAACATCGTCGAATACGAGGAAGTCGTACATGCCCTCCGCTTGATAAAAGATGTAAGATTGACAAGTGACTCGCAGCGTGTCATACGACAGATAGGGTTCGAATACAATGTATACGACGATACCCTCTCAGCTTACATGGATTTGGTCCAAACGTTGGCATCGCAAATACCGAACATCAAGTTCAGGTACTTATGCAGGAGAGATCTCAGGAATGCGGATGCCCTGGCATATATACCATCCATGCTGAAGGACAATAATATCGAAGCTATCAAAATAACAAGAGTGTACGAGCCTTCAATTGCATCACAAGTTTCCTTTGCTACCAGTCAAGATACAGTTGGAAGAAAATATCGAAGATCAGGTGGGAGAAGACATCCATAACGATTTCGACGAAGAAAAAACCCTGTCGAGAGCAAATCAAGACGAAGATTTCAGCAACGAAGATGATTGGAGAATGATGATTCGTGCGTTTCTCAAGGATGGGACCTTACCCGCGGATCATAAACAAGACAGGAAAATACTCTCCAAAGTAGGAAGATATGATCTTCGGGATGGGGTCCTGTATAAGAAATCTTTCCTCGGACCGTTACTACGTTGCTTATCCAGGAAAGAGGGGCATCGAATTCTAAACGACATTCATTACGCTGACGCAGGGAATCATAGTGGCATGAGATCACTAGCCGAGAAAGCAAAAATGCAAGGATATTACTGGCTCACAATGATACAAGATGCCACAATAATGTCCCGACGATGTGAATAATGTCAGCGTTTCGCCAAAAGGATACATGCGCCAGCAACAACGCTAAATTCTGTGGATAGTCCGTGGCCATTTGCAAAACGGGGCATAGATATCGTTGGGACTTTCATCGAAGGGTCAGGGAAAAGACGATTTTTGATAGTAGTCACGGACTACTTCAGTAAATGGGTGGAAGCTAAAGCCTTATCCAGGATCAGAGACGTGGATGTGTTTCCTTTCATATTCCAAAACATCATCGTGTCTTATAATGGTAAGCAATTATAAGGGAAAATATAGACATGCTCTTCGACACTTTCAAAATAAGGAAGAACAAATCCACACCCATATACCATCAGAGCAACGGACAAGCGGAAGCTACTAATAAGACCCTCGCCCTTATCCTCAAAAAGCAATTATACGAACATAAGGGGCGGTGTTGTGAGCAGCTACACAATGTATTATGGGCGTACAGGACAACACGAAGATCTGCTACCGGGGAATCCCCATTTATCCTCACTTATGGAGCTGAAGCAGTCATCCCAACAGAGATCCTCATGCCAACCACAAAGACCGAAGCATGGGAGAAAAATCTCACAACGGACATGATGTTAGAGAGACTAGACGACCTGGAAGAAAGGAGGGAAGCAGCATTGCAAAAGATGGAAAATTATCAACAAAGATTAGCGAGAGAATACAACAAAAAGGTTAAGCTTCGAAATTTTGTAGAAGGGAAGTATGTGCTAAGAATAATCCCGTAGTATCAACGAGGGAAGAAATGGGGCAAGTTAGCACCTACATGGGGAGTACCTTTTATAATACACGACATTGCAGGAAACGGTTCCTACTATCTTCGCAATCTGAAAGGAGAGGTTCTCCGACACCCTTGGAATGATAAATGGCTCAAACCATACTACCCATAGGAGCAACGCAGCTTTGCATCTGCGTGAAGAATACCAGAAGAAGAAGGCAGCGTAACCGCTCTATATGTTTCTATCTCTAGACGAGGAGTAGCAGGCCTCAACCTATCAATCAAACAAACTTTTTGCAAAATCTTCGAGCAAACAAAATGGTCAAAGGGCCCGCGGGGTGAACGCATGTACATTACATAATAAATTAACAATATTGGGGAAAGTAGTTAATCTACAATCTCTCAGGGCTCCCCTATCAGTGTCTATGAGTGTAAGACCATGGGGAAGACACCCAGCAGAAAGAGATACCCAACCAATTTTAAGGCAGTGGGTCGACGGAATGGTTGCATGTAAATATTTCAAATAAGCATCCCATATCCTAGAACGATGCCTCGGCCCCCACCGTTTGGGAATCCTCTGGCCCAGGATTCGCCAGCGGGGTGACAGGTCTCAAGACGATCACGAAGGTACCTACCTTCAGTGTCACACCCAAACACTCGAACTTTTTACAAAACAAGTTATTTCTAATTTAACGCCTCACAATACTTAAAATAAAAATAAATTGATAACGCATGTATGCCAAAACGATGATCCATTCCATAAAGAGTTGATTACAAGTTCAGCAAATAAGATAGAGAAGAAACACATCAAAAATTGATCTGAAACCTATAATCAACGAGGATCAACTTTCTATGATTAATAAAAGAAATCTACTTGTACGATACAACTCCATCAACAGGGTTGTCTTTGCGAGATGAAGGTACGCTACCACCTGAAGAAGGCCCAGAAGAACCAGGCAAGGGCGCGGGTGGGGGACGACGCGGATAATTCTTGACAAGACCATGTTCGGCTTTAAGATCAAGTTCAATCTTGTCTAGGACTTTGTTGGTCTCCTCAGCCAACTGACATCGAGCTTTATATGTGATAACAGCGGTCCGCTGGTGGGCCTGAGGCAATAATGAAGATAGGCGTTCCGCCTCTTTGGAGGAAATCTCTACTGCTTCCTCACGAGACGCGGCCAACACTTTAAAATAGTTGGTTTGTCCCTCCTGCTGCACTAAGGCAGATTGAGCTTTTTCAAGCAAATCATTTGTTGCGTGAAGCTGTCCCTCGAGCGCTGAAAACAAGAAATACCAAGGGGTTAAAACAAAGAAATAACAGAATCACACTCGATAAAACAAGGTTATACCTTCGACATTAGCCGAAGCCTCTTCATACTCATCAACAACTGCGTCCCGTGCCTCATCAAGAAAGTCATACTCGTCGGATAATTTCTTATAATCCATTTGAAGGTTCATAAGAGCAAATTGACTCGCATCTAAGTCTACCTGCTTCACTGAATCCAAGTGACGGAGATGGTTGACTTCATCATTCATCTCCCCCATCCTTTTATAGAGTCGATACACATTTACTTCGAGATCTCTCTCAGACTCCACTTGACGGGCAACATCAGCTCGGGACGCTGCTAGGGATTTACTAAGAGCGTCGACCTCGTCCCTAGCGTTATCTTTTTCTTCAGTAAGACGCAGCATACTATCCCTAACCCCGGGGCCTAATAAGAAACGAGCCTGTCGTAACTCTTCTTCCAAAAGGCGCACTCTAGCCTCTAAGTTCGAAGCATGTCCTCGAGCTTCCCGCAGGTTATCACGCGTCCATAGCAGCGTACCATTGAACAGACGATGGTCATGGTTGTACTTATTTTGCATATCAAGCATTAGTGTTCGCTTTTCAGCTGCTAAGGCGTTGTTCTCATCAGCATGAGCGTTCCACTTTACGGCTTCGCTTTTCATATTCTCCACCAACTCTACAATACATGATTTCTGTCGTTACCTTTCTTTCCGAAGCCATATCAGCTCGGGGACTCCACCCACTGAAGATAGGGTGGGGAGACTCAGACAGAACACCAAAGTACAAATAGGGAATCACGAGGAGTGAAAGACTTGTAAAATACGAACCTGTGAGGGACGAGACATTTCTGCGAGTCTTCTCCAATTCTTCGCGGACTGCAGCAAGCTCTAAACGGAGACTCTCCTCAGCGTTACGCAGCTGTTCTTTTTCCTTAAGGAGGCCCCTCAGTCCATTTATCTCCACCTCAGCCGCAGACAGTTCCTCTTCTCTATGACGAAGCTTAGCCTCCAACTTTAAAGACTTTTCTTTGAAGAATTGGTACAGAACATGGTTACAATGTTCGCTCCTCATCATCTATCTCTCAAACAACAAACATTATTACACCGAAGGGTTCGAATATCACGAAAAAAAAAGTACAAGGATTTACCTCCAAAACACGCTGCTGGGGAAAACCGTACTGGTACCCATCATCTATGACCATCATATCAACAACAGAGGATGGAGGGTCAACCACGAGGTTAGCTTCCGAAGCTCTCAAATTCTTCTCCCACATCTCCGCAACGCGGTCCTCAGAGGACAATTTCATCATATGACGAGTATAAGCGTCAGAATTCTTCTCACCAGTGACCACTGGGGCAGGATTAGGGACGAACATCAGATTCTTCTTCTTAAGCCAAGACAAGATGGCATCCTCACCCTCAGGCATCAGCGAGTGAGGGAAATCCTCCGAAGAAGACTCAACCGCAGACTTCTCCCTGGCTGTTATTTCCTCGTCCGCGCAAGTTTCAACATCACATCCCCTGGCGTGACCACCTGCGTTTTCAGCCTGCTGATCAGTGGCACCCTCTTTACCAAGATTCCCAAGCACATTCCAATCATCATTCGGGGAAAGCAATTAGAAGTCTTTGGCAAGACCCATAACAGCGTTTACATCGAAGGATTCCCCTGCGGAATATATCCTACCAAAGGAAAATTCTGGGGAAATAACAGGCAGAGTACCCACAACCTCATTCCCACTAGTATTATCACCAACAGGGGAAGATCCCTCTTCGCCGGTACCACCTGCGGTAATATTACCCTCAGCTTCATCATCACCACCCGCAGAAACTTCTTCCTCACCTATACCACCCTCGTCATAAGGGGGATAAGTATCAGTGCGTTCTTCTCCATCGGACATTTTTTCATCCTCAGCAAACCCTTCGTTCACAGGACTAGTAACCTCCTCATAAACCTCAGCCTCACCAGTCACAACAGTAGAAGATTGCTTGGGTCCAATTTTCTTCTTCTTCGACACCTACAAACCAGTACACATCCCAACAAAGGCTCATTTTCTCCCTCACTTAATTTTTTTTTTTGCAACCAAGGAAAAAAGGGGGAAAATAGAATAGAGAATATAAGAAGAAACTGTACCTTGGCAGTAGCATCACTCTTTGGAGGAAGGGTAGCACCAGAACCCTCCTCCTCATCTCCATCAACGACATCAAGAGCGTAAGGAAATTCATACCCGCAAAATTCAGACGCCAAGCGCAGAAATATCCATAACGAGCAGGAGGAGTTTCACGAGGCTTGCTGTTTTCAGAAGGACGCCAACCGCGCGGACCAGGGATCCAACCATAAGCCCAAGGGCCAACAATTTCAATGACAGTAGCATGCCACTCATAATCATGATCACGCTTAATCCTTTCACGAGCAGGAAAGAGTTTCCGTTTAGCAGATCCCTCAGTGCCAGGAACATACTTCAGCTTGGCATCACTTACCTCACTTAAAAGACGAATTTCACCCCGAGGAGCAGCAATGTTACGAAGACTAACACTCCACGGTTTACGGTTCCTACTGTTGACATAATAGTCTCCCCCTTGCTCCGCAGATAACATTCCTTCAGTGCACGAAGATAATTCCCAGACAATTGCGACACAGAACGATTATGAGTGTTTGTGGAAGAACCTTCACGACTAGCCAGCACATCATAATAAAAGAAGTCACCCGACTTATACAGGGGCAACATGAGACCCGCCTCGAAGGATCCAACCGTAGTCGACAGATGGAACTCATCAAACTGATACTTAGAGAGGAGTTCGTAAGTGATATCATCATCAGGGGCATATAAGCGAACCTCAAAGGCTTGAAGCTAATGTTTTTCCTGGAACATCTCAAGATAAATATGCTTGAATGTGACCTTCTTCTTACCAACTGAAATGCTGCGTATCACGGGGGAAGCCTCTTCCTCGTCTGCGGAATTTGACGTGGGACTCAATTCTGAAGCCTTCCTTTTGGAAGGAAGATTTTGAGGCGGATCAGCTTTCAACGTAGTACCCTTGGAGTACTCCCCCTTGAAAGAAACCGTTGGAGGAGGCGACAAAGAACTCTGCAGGGGCACTGAAGGAGGAGCCATGGAACGAAGGGGCGGAACATCCAATGTTTCACTACGAGGAGGAGGAGCCCGCGTACTCCTAGAATCATCACGGGGGGAAGCCTACATACTCCTAGAATCTTCACGAGTACGAGAAAGAGCGCGGTTAACAACGTACCTAGACCCAGAAGGACTCTTCGGCAGATCCCCTTTCTTAGTAGGCAAAGCCTTTGCACCAGAAGAAGATGAAACCCTATGACCACGAGGATCCGATTGCGAAGATTTATAGGAACCTTCCCCAAGTGGAGATCTATCAGAATCTCTACGCGGAGGGGATCTTGGCGGACTAGACGGCGGGGTCTGGTAAGGAACCCGCAGACGATCAGACATAGCTACGAGGAAACACAAAAACAGTTTAGAGGTGAATACGAGGGGGCCACCAAAGATCAAAAAACCAATAAAATGACAGTTCATCTTAGTCTCTCCCAAAAACCCTAAAGCTAGAGAACAATCAATCAATCAAAATACTGGCCTATTCGCTTTGTAAAGAAGAACATGGGAAAGCATATATGCTTCGACATATGTGTTCTTCATCACAAAACAAACAAGTTACAACAGCAGAAGATAAACAAGTCGATACAACAGCGGAATATGGACAAATCAACAGCAGAAAAAGTGAAAAAAAACCCATACCTATATAGAAGGAATCCACAGCACCACAAAGAAGAAGACAAACACCAACGAACAGACAAGGGCAGAAGAATCAGGAGCAGGGCGTGATCAATGAAAAGACAGGAGCTGTTAATAGCTAGAGACAAGGAGAAAGAACAAAAATCTCTGAAAAAATATATGACGACTGAAAGGAAGAGAATGAAAGTTATTTCTAGAAAATTTTCACATTCTCTCTCTTATTAATAAGCTTGGGAGAAGAACCGTAACCCCCCCTCCTTTTAAGAATGCAGTTATTACATGGGGTGGGAAACGTGCCCGAATATTTAGGGGAAGTTATTAGGAGAGAGATGAGGAATAGGTAACGTTATTTTTCTTCTAAACTCCCACTAATACCCAAGGCAGAAGAAAAGAGGCAAATTATGAGTACATATTTCACCATCAGCCACGTGTTTATGAAGAAACACGTGGAAGACATGCGAATCAAGCCATCAAAACATGATGAGACACGCTTACAACCGAGAAGCATATCCCATCGACATCAGATCTTCGTCCAGATAATCCGATGGTAGAAAATTAAAGTGTACCGAAGTGTTACTGCGGAGCACCAAATAGCTCCCAAAGATCTACTTTCTCTTATCCCCAGAAAGAGCCAAGATCAACAGCGAGGAGAGATCTGACTGACACGGATGTGACAGGGGCATAAGACACTTGTATGACACGAGTACACGTCTCAACTACCCGCATTAAACACTCTGAGAAGTGTACGTGTCAATCAACCCATGGAACGAACGAGGACAACCCTTCGTGATCAAGAATGGAACGCAGAGGGCGTTGTAAAGGACGAAGACCTCTGCGTGATGGACACAAAGTACAAGAAGATAAGGTTGCAACGGCTCTCAGAAGTAGGACCCACGGTCCAACCCTATAAATACTCCTCTCCACCAAGAGAGAAAGGGGTCGACCAAGTTAGAGTAATTAGAGGAGAATATAGGAGAGAGAGAAATAGGAAGAGTAAGTATATCCCTTATCTCCGCAGACATATGTATAATCAAAAGTCATTCGACTAGCTATCTCTGTAACCGTTCAATATATAGTGAAACACCAACCCCGTGGATGTAGGCCTTAGTGCCGAACCACGTAAATCTCCATCTTATTTATATTTCAAAACTTTTATATTCATCGTATATCCTTTATGTTTCTTATTCATGTTCGTGTTCGTTTTCTTACTCATTATATGATCAACTCCTGATATTACTCGACTAGGCAATGATGAGCCCGACTAGGCAATGATGGCTAGATGGTACGTCATGATCAGCAACAGATGAGCAAAGTAAATTTCTTATATTTTTACTTTACTTCACAGCGTGAACCTTAACCGGATTCTACTTCAGTGTGATCATGTTAATAGGTATGGATTCTAAATCTACTGGCTTCTGCATCAAAGCGTGTACTTTCGTGGGAGCTTCTTTGGTTCATAATGATTGAATAATTTGTTATGTAATTATGAAAACGGTTGCATAACTTGTTATGCATCTACAAAATTTGTTGTATAACTTGTTATGCAGTCACGAAAATGGCTGCATAACACGTTATGCAGCAACGTTTTTGTTAATATTGAAACCAACAGAAAAAAGGTTGCATAACTTGTTATGCACCTACAATAATAGTTGCATAACTTGTTATGCAGTCCATAGAATGGTTGCATAACACGTTATACAACTACTTTTTTGTTAGTATTGAAACCAACAAAAAAAAGGTTGCATTACTTGTCATGCACCTACAATAATATCTGCATAACACGTTATGCAGTCCAAAAAATGGATGGATAAAGCGTTATGCAACCATATTTTTGTAAGCACTAAATTTAAAACATTGATGCATAATCTTTTATGCATCCAAGGAAATGTATGGATAACATGTTATGCATAAATTAATAGATGCATGAACCAAAATATGGTTGCATAACGTTTTATGCATCTTTTGTTGTGTCTGCATAATGTGTCATGCTTCGTTTTTGGTGGCTGCATAATGGTTACGTACCAAATTTTTGAAAATTTTGCTTAAAAGAACAATCACCTTCGATTTTTTCGCAAAAAAGCTTAAATTTGATATTGTTGTTTGTACTCGTTGTGTAGCTCTCTTAAAAAGATTTCCAACGATATAAATTTTGTAAAATTCCAAAGCGCGGTTTTTTAGATATGTTATATCCAAGTTACATTGTCAATTATACCCTAATGCATAACCTGTTATGCAGACACTTTTTAAAATTTCATATAATTATGGGTGTCATGGAAACAAAAATTAATCTTGGGCCTGACAATAAGAATATTATTTTTTTGGCCTGCGCCTAATTTTCCCAAGTTGAAACTAGGGGTGAGCATGAGCCGGTATGAACCGGTTTTCCCCTCATCCGTATCCAATCCAATTCACTACGGGTTTCAAATTTGGCATCTGTATCTAATCCAACATCCAATGGATTTGCATCCAATAGATACACGGATGAACGGACTGGGTGCGGAAAATCCAATGGATTTGTGTTTAGTTAAAATTTATAATGAAAAAATAAAGCCAATATAGATAATTTCTTATAGAACCTACACATTTTATACATGTATATAAATATAGAAGTGACATGGACAAGACTCCAAACAAACATCTTAAAAATTCCAAAAATATTCATATATTTTCTAGGAACTATATAAATGTCCATAATCTAACGGGTATGTATGTCCAACGAATTTTCAAGGTTGCATCTGGGTCCAATCCGTACTCCGTTGGATTTCAAAAATTCCATCCACGTCCAACCCATTAGGAAACGGTCCGGGCATCCATCCGCACAAATACGGTTGGTCCCAATTAAATCTGCGAATTACGGATAAAATGCTCACCCCTAGTTGAAACCCATGAAAGAAAGCCTATTGAAACCCAAGATTATTATTATTTTTTTTATTATTTTTTTGTCAAACCTAAACCCAAAATCTATCTTTTTCCTGGGATTTTTTGGCTTCTTTTTTTGGCAACGGTAAGTAAGGGTGAGCATGGGCCGGTATGGACCGGTTTTCGCCTCATCCGGATCCAATCCATTGCACTACGGATTTCAAATTTGGCATCCATATCCAACGGATTTGCATCCAATGGATGCACGGATGGACGGATTGGATGCGGATAATACGATGGATTTGTTTTAGTTAAAATTTATAGTAAAGAAAATAATCTGACACAAATGACTCCTTATAAAACCTACATATCCTATATATGTAGACAAATATAAATATGTCATGTACAACACCCCAGGCAAACATCTTAAAAATTCATAAATGATTCATAGTATTTTCTAAAACTATATAAATTCCCTTAATTTAATGGATATGAATGTCCAACGGATTTTATAGGTTGCATCGGGACCCGATCCGTTGTCAGTTGGATTTCAAAAATTTCATCCACATCCAACCCATTAATGAACGATCCGGGCATCCATCCGCAAATGAACGGTTGGTCCCGGTTAAATTCGCGGATCACGGTCCAAATGCTCACCCCTAACGGTAAGTGCGGAGGCTCTAATTTCTAACCTTAAGAATAAGAGAGTTCGTCCTTTGGATTAATGAGCATGTCCAGTTGGTTGCCAAGATCCGACTTGGTTACATCTTACAAGTAATATTGTATCAGTTAAAGAATGTTAATTTGGAGAATACGCGGAAGGAAAGTAATGCATGGGATCGAATCAAAATTTAAAATTTTCTATAAATCTCAAAAATTAAAAATTACAACTCGGAAAGACTATCATCCCGTACAAAATTAGTCGGAAGTCTAGCAACAAGCTGTGGTCCAACACCTTTTTGAATAACTATACGCCTAATTTATGAAAAAGAAATTCTCCGACCCGAATATTAGCATCATGGGTAGTGTCACACTTTCAAATGTCCCAGACAAATTTTTACGAAGGTGTAACCCGACAGCACAGTGGTTCTGTGAATAAAGCTTCAACCACCTGCACTTCATCCTTATAAAATTGCACCAATGCAAACAGCCAACTTAACAGTTCTTCAGCGGAAGTCTTTAGCCTTCTTTCTCTTCACTTAACTTCTCAAATGCATCCCATAATGCATTCAAATATTGCCATACATTGCCAAACACAATCAGTCAACCAAGAACACTTAGAACATGACACAATCAACTTCTTTTATTGTATCAAAGGGAAGAAATACAAAACTTTCCCACTTAGGGACTTACAAAGACTTGTTCACCTTGAACCAAGCCTTAGACTTACAAAAACTCTCCTATTTTGAGTCTCACACTCTACTATGTAAGCCTGCCGAATTTTCCATGCCTTAGGGCTATTTATACAACAACTTTACTTGGCCAAAACCGTGCACAATTGTTGCACACGCTGGGGACAGCCATCTGTCCCATGGAACAGTTCCATAACCGCCTATAACTGTGCTAACTGGCTAGTTCTTCTCCAACTCGCGCCAATCATCTAACACCTGTTCTCTTGTAGTTAGGAACCTACTCCCACGCTTATAAACTCCCTTTATAAGCGTTCTACTTCGTCTTGCGTCATTGGCATCCTTGTGAGGCTCATAACCAACTCGTAACCGTCACTTAAGCCGTATTGCACCACTGTCGTGCTTTACTGAATTCTGCTAAAAGAGAAGGAAAAAGACAAAGCAAAAAAAAAAAAGAGCGAA